>NW_027675354.1:85000-92500 GCF_965601325.2 Salmo salar
CAACACACACACACACCGACAACACACACACACACACCGACAACACACACACACACCGACAACACACACACACACACACTGACAACACATAAACACACACACACCGACAACACACACACACACACACTGACAACAAACACACATACACACCGACAACACACACACACACACCGACAACACACACACACACACCGACAACACACACACACACACCGACAACACACACACACACACACACACACACACACACACCGACAACACACACACACAAACACCGACAACACACACAAACACACCGACAACACACACACACACACCGACAACACACACACACACACACACACACACACACACACCGACAACACACACACACACACACCGACAACACACACACACACACACACCGACAACACACACACACCGACAACACACACACCGACAACACACACACACACACCGACAACACACACACACACACACCGACAACACACACACACACACCGGCAACACACACACACACACACACCGACAACACACACACACACACCGACAACACACACACACACACACACACCGACAACACACACACACACACCGACAACACACACACACACACACTGACAACACACACACACACCGACAACACACACACACACAACACACACACACACCGACAACACACACACACACACACCGACAACACACAAACACACACCGACAACACACACACACACACCGACAACACACACACACACACACCGACAACACACACACACACCGACAACACACACACAGACACCGACAACACACACACACACACACACCGACAACACACACACACACTGACAACACACACACACACACATACCGACAACACACACACACACACACCGACAACACACACACACACACACCGACAACACACACACACACACACCGACAACACACACACACACAACACACACACACACACATCGACAACACACACACACACACGCCGACAACACACACACACACAACACACACACACACACCGACAACACACACACACACACACCGACAACACACACACACACACACCGACAACACACACACACACACCGACAACACACACACACCGACAACACACACACACACACACCGACAACACACACACACACCGACAACACACACACACACACACCGACAACACACACACACACACACAAACCGACAACACACACACACACACACCGACAACACACACACACACACCGACAACACACACACACACCGACAACACACACACACACACCGACAACACACACTCACACACACCGACAACACATAAACACACACACACTGACAACACACACACACACACACACACTGACAACACACACACATACACACCGACAACACACACACACACACACACCGACAACACACACACACACACCGACAACACACACACACACACACACACACTGACAACACACACACATACACACCGACAACACACACACACACACCGACAACACACACACACACACCGACAACACACACTCACACACACCGACAACACACACACACACACACACACACACCGACAACACACACACACACACCGACAACACACACACACACACCGACAACACACACACACACACACACAAACCGACAACTCACACACACACACACACCGACAACACACACACACACACCGACAACACACACACACACACTGACAACACATAAACACACACACACCGACAACACACACACACACACACTGACAACACACACACATACACACCGACAACACACACACACACACCGACAACACACACACACACACCGACAACACACACACACACACACACACACACACACACCGACAACACACACACACAAACACCGACAACACACACACACACACCGACAACACACACACACACACCGACAACACACACACACACACACACACACACACACCGACAACACACACACACACACACCGACAACACACACACACACCGACAACACACACACACACACCGACAACACACACACACACACACACACACCGACAACACACACACACACACACACCGACAACACACACACACACACACACACACCGACAACACACACACACCGACAACACACACACCGACAACACACACACACACACCGACAACACACACACACACACACCGACAACACACACACACACACCGGCAACACACACACACACACACACCGACAACACACACACACACACCGACAACACACACACACACACACACACCGACAACACACACACACACACCGACAACACACACACACACACACACTGACAACACACACACACACCGACAACACACACACACACAACACACACACACACACACCGACAACACACACACACACACACCGACAACACACAAACACACACCGACAACACACACACACACACCGACAACACACACACACACACACCGACAACACACACACACACCGACAACACACACACAGACACCGACAACACACACACACACACACACCGACAACACACACACACACTGACAACACACACACACACATACCGACAACACACACACACACACACCGACAACACACACACACACACACCGACAACACACACACACACACACCGACAACACACACACACACAACACACACACACACACATCGACAACACACACACACACACGCCGACAACACACACACACACAACACACACACACACACCGACAACACACACACACACACACCGACAACACACACACACACACACCGACAACACACACACACACACCGACAACACACACACACCGACAACACACACACACACACACCGACAACACACACACACAACACACACACACACACCGACAACACACACACACACCGACAACACACACACACACACACCGACAACACACACACACACACACACACAAACCGACAACACACACACACACACACACCGACAACACACACACACACACCGACAACACACACACACACCGACAACACACACACACACACCGACAACACACACACACACACCGACAACACATAAACACACACACACTGACAACACACACACACACACACACACACTGACAACACACACACATACACACCGACAACACACACACACACACACACCGACAACACACACACACACACCGACAACACACACACACACACACACACTGACAACACACACACATACACACCGACAACACACACACACACACCGACAACACACACACACACACCGACAACACACACTCACACACACCGACAACACACACACACACACACACACACACCGACAACACACACACACACACCGACAACACACACACACACACCGACAAAGCACACACACACACACACCGACAACTCACACACACACACACACCGACAACACACACAAACACACCGACAACACACACACACACCGACAACACACACACACACACACACCGACAACACACACACACTGACAACACATAAACACACACACACCGACAACACACACACACACACACTGACAACACACACATATACACACCGACAACACACACACACACACCGACAACACACACACACACACCGACAACACACACACACACACACACACACACACCGACAACACACACGCACAAACACCGACAACACACACACACACACCGACAACACACACACACACACCGACAACACACACACACACACACACACACACACACACAGACAACACACACACACACACCGACAACACACACACACACCGACAACACACACACACCGACAACACACACACACACACACACACACACCGACAACACACACACACACACACACCGACAACACACACACACACACACCGACAACACACACACACACACCAGCAACACACACACACACACACACCGACAACACACACACACACACACACACACCGACAACACACACACACACACCGACAACACACACACACACACACTGACAACACACACACACACACACCGACAACACACACACACACACACAACACACACACACACACACCGACAACACACACACACACACACCGACAACACACAAACACACACCGACAACACACACACACACACACACCGACAACACACACACACACACACCGACAACACACACACACACCGACAACACACACACAGACACCGACAACACACACACACACACACCGACAACACACACACACACACCGACAACACACACACACACACACACCGACAACACACACACACACACACCGACAACACACACACACACACACCGACAACACACACACACACACACACCGACAACACACACACACACAACACACACACACACACACCAACAACACACACACACACACCGACAACACACACACACACAACACACACACACACACACCGACAACACACACACACACACATCGACAACACACACACCGACAACACACACACACAACACACACACACACACCGACAACACACACACACACACACCGACAACACACACACACACACACCGACAACACACACACACCGACAACACACACACACCGACAACACACACACACAACACACACACACACACCGACAACACACACAGACACCGACAACACACACACACACACACCGACAACACACACACACACAGACTGACAACACACACACACACCGACAACACACACACACACACCGACAACACACACACACACACACACCGACAACACACACACACACACACCGACAACACACACACACCGACAACACACACACAGACACCGACAACACACACACACACACACCGACAACACACACACACACACCGACAACACACACACACACACACACCGACAACACACACACACACACACCGACAACACACACACACACCGACAACACACACACACACACACACCGACAACACACACACACACAACACACACACACACACACCAACAACACACACACACACACCGACAACACACACACACACAACACACACACACACACACCGACAACACACACACACACACATCGACAACACACACACACACACCGACAACACACACACACAACACACACACACACACCGACAACACACACACACACACACCGACAACACACACACACACACACCGACAACACACACACACAGACAACACACACACACCGACAACACACACACACAACACACACACACACACCGACAACACACACAGACACCGACAACACACACACACACACACACACTGACAACACACACACACACCGACAACACACACACACAACACACACACACACACCGACAACACACACAGACACCGACAACACACACACACACACACACTGACAACACACACACACACCGACAACACACACACACACAACACACACACACACACACCGACAACACACACACACACACACCGACAACACACAAACACACACCGACAACACACACACACACACCGACAACACACACACACACACACCGACAACACACACACACACTGACAACACACACACACACATACCGACAACACACACACACACACACCGACAACACACACACACACACACCGACAACACACACACACACACACCGACAACACACACACACACAACACACACACACACACACCGACAACACACACACACACACACCGACAACACACAAACACACACCGACAACACACACACACACACCGACAACACACACACACACACACCGACAACACACACACACACTGACAACACACACACACACCGACAACACACACACACACAACACACACACACACACACCGACAACACACACACACACACACCGACAACACACAAACACACACCGACAACACACACACACACACCGACAACACACACACACACACACCGACAACACACACACACACACCGACAACACACACACACACACACACACCGACAACACACACACACACACCGACAACACACACACACACACACACTGACAACACACACACACACCGACAACACACACACACACACACACACACACACACACACCGACAACACACACACACACACACCGACAACACACAAACACACACCGACAACACACACACACACACCGACAACACACACACACACACACCGACAACACACACACACACCGACAACACACACACAGACACCGACAACACACACACACACACACACCGACAACACACACACACACTGACAACACACACACACACATACCGACAACACACACACACACACACCGACAACACACACACACACACACCGACAACACACACACACACACACCGACAACACACACACACACAACACACACACACACACATCGACAACACACACACACACACGCCGACAACACACACACACACAACACACACACACACACCGACAACACACACACACACACACCGACAACACACACACACACACACCGACAACACACACACACACACCGACAACACACACACACCGACAACACACACACACACACACCGACAACACACACACACAACACACACACACACACCGACAACACACACACACACCGACAACACACACACACACACACCGACAACACACACACACACACACACAAACCGACAACACACACACACACACACACCGACAACACACACACACACACCGACAACACACACACACACCGACAACACACACACACACACCGACAACACACACACACACACACCGACAACACATAAACACACACACACTGACAACACACACACACACACACACACACTGACAACACACACACATACACACCGACAACACACACACACACACCGACAACACACACACACAAACACCGACAACACACACACACACACCGACAACACACACACACACACCGACAACACACACACACACACACACACACACACACACAGACAACACACACACACACACCGACAACACACACACACACCGACAACACACACACACACACCGACAACACACACACACACACACACACACACCGACAACACACACACACACACACACCGACAACACACACACACACACACCGACAACACACACACACACACCAGCAACACACACACACACACACACCGACAACACACACACACACACACACACACCGACAACACACACACACACACCGACAACACACACACACACACACTGACAACACACACACACACACACCGACAACACACACACACACACACAACACACACACACACACACCGACAACACACACACACACACACCGACAACACACAAACACACACCGACAACACACACACACACACACACCGACAACACACACACACACACACCGACAACACACACACACACCGACAACACACACACAGACACCGACAACACACACACACACACACCGACAACACACACACACACACCGACAACACACACACACACA
>NW_027675354.1:97500-235000 GCF_965601325.2 Salmo salar
CACACACACACACACACACACACACACCGACAACACACACACACACACACCGACAACACACAAACACACACCGACAACACACACACACACACCGACAACACACACACACACACACCGACAACACACACACACACGACAACACACACACACACCGACAACACACACACACACAACACACACACACACACACCGACAACACACACACACACACACCGACAACACACACACACACACACCGACAACACACACACACACACCGACAACACACACACACACACACCGACAACACACACACACACACCGACACACACACACACACACACACACACCGACAACACACACACACACACCGACAACACACACACACACACACCGACAACACACACACACACCGACAACACACACACACACAACACACACACACACACACCGACAACACACACACACACACACCGACAACACACACACACACACCGACAACACACACACACACACCGACAACACACACACACACACACCGACAACACACACACACACGACAACACACACACAGACACCGACAACACACACACACACACACACCGACAACACACACACACACTGACAACACACACACACACACACCGACAACACACACACACACACACCGACAACACACACACACACACACCGACAACACACACACACACACACACCGACAACACACACACACACAACACACACACACACACACGACAACACACACACACACACCCGACAACACACACACACACAACACACACACACACACCGACAACACACACACACACACCGACAACACACACACACACACACCGACAACACACACACACACACCGACAACACACACACACACCGACAACACACACACACACACACCGACAACACACACACACAACACACACACACACACCGACAACACACACACACACCGACAACACACACACACACACACCGACAACACACACACACACACACACAACCGACAACCACACACACACACACACCGACAACACACACACACACACCGACAACACACACACACACCGACAACACACACACACACACCGACAACACACACACACACACACCGACAACACATAAACACACACACACTGACAACACACACACACACACACACACACTGACAACACACACACATACACACCGACAACACACACACACACACCGACAACACACACACACAAACACCGACAACACACACACACACACCGACAACACACACACACACACCGACAACACACACACACACACACACACACACACACACAGACAACACACACACACACACCGACAACACACACACACACCGACAACACACACACACACACCGACAACACACACACACACACACACACACACCGACAACACACACACACACACACACCGACAACACACACACACACACACCGACAACACACACACACACACCAGCAACACACACACACACACACACCGACAACACACACACACACACACACACACCGACAACACACACACACACACCGACAACACACACACACACACACTGACAACACACACACACACACACCGACAACACACACACACACACACAACACACACACACACACACCGACAACACACACACACACACACCGACAACACACAAACACACACCGACAACACACACACACACACACACCGACAACACACACACACACACACCGACAACACACACACACACCGACAACACACACACAGACACCGACAACACACACACACACACACCGACAACACACACACACACACCGACAACACACACACACACACACCGACAACACACACACACACACACCGACAACACACACACACACACACCGACAACACACACACACACACACACCGACAACACACACACACACAACACACACACACACACACCAACAACACACACACACACACCGACAACACACACACACACAACACACACACACACACACCGACAACACACACACACACACATCGACACACACACACACACCGACAACACACACACACAACACACACACACACACCGACAACACACACACACACACACCGACAACACACACACACACACACCGACAACACACACACACCGACAACACACACACACCGACAACACACACACACAACACACACACACACACCGACAACACACACAGACACCGACAACACACACACACACACACCGACAACACACACACACACAGACTGACAACACACACACACACCGACAACACACACACACACACCGACAACACACACACACACACACACCGACAACACACACACACACACACCGACAACACACACACACCGACAACACACACACAGACACCGACAACACACACACACACACACCGACAACACACACACACACACCGACAACACACACACACACACACACCGACAACACACACACACACACACCGACAACACACACACACACCGACAACACACACACACACACACACCGACAACACACACACACACAACACACACACACACACACCAACAACACACACACACACACCGACAACACACACACACACAACACACACACACACACACCGACAACACACACACACACACATCGACAACACACACACACACACCGACAACACACACACACAACACACACACACACACCGACAACACACACACACACACACCGACAACACACACACACACACACCGACAACACACACACACAGACAACACACACACACCGACAACACACACACACAACACACACACACACACCGACAACACACACAGACACCGACAACACACACACACACACACACTGACAACACACACACACACCGACAACACACACACACAACACACACACACACACCGACAACACACACAGACACCGACAACACACACACACACACACACTGACAACACACACACACACCGACAACACACACACACACAACACACACACACACACACCGACAACACACACACACACACACCGACAACACACAAACACACACCGACAACACACACACACACACCGACAACACACACACACACACACCGACAACACACACACACACTGACAACACACACACACACATACCGACAACACACACACACACACACCGACAACACACACACACACACACCGACAACACACACACACACACACCGACAACACACACACACACAACACACACACACACACACCGACAACACACACACACACACACCGACAACACACAAACACACACCGACAACACACACACACACACCGACAACACACACACACACACACCGACAACACACACACACACTGACAACACACACACACACCGACAACACACACACACACACACACACACACACACACACCGACAACACACACACACACACACCGACAACACACAAACACACACCGACAACACACACACACACACCGACAACACACACACACACACACCGACAACACACACACACACACCGACAACACACACACACACACACACACCGACAACACACACACACACACCGACAACACACACACACACACACACTGACAACACACACACACACCGACAACACACACACACACAACACACACACACACACACCGACAACACACACACACACACACCGACAACACACAAACACACACCGACAACACACACACACACACCGACAACACACACACACACACACCGACAACACACACACACACCGACAACACACACACACACACCGACAACACACACACACAACACACCGACAACACACACACACACACCGACAACACACACACACACAACCGACAACACACACACACACACACACACACACACACACAGACAACACACACACACACACCGACAACACACACACACACCGACACACACACACACACACCGACAACACACACACACACACACGACACCGACAACACACACACACACACACACCGACAACACACACACACACACACCGACAACACACACACACACACCAGCAACACACACACACACACACACCGACACACACACACACACACACACACACACCGACAACACACACACACACACCGACAACACACACACACACACACTGACAACACACACACACACACACCGACAACACACACACACACACCACAACACACACACACACACACCGACAACACACACACACACCGACAACACACAACACACACCGACAACACACACACACACACACACCGACAACACACACACACACACACCGACAACACACACACACACCGACAACACACACACACACACCGACAACACACACACACACACACCGACAACACACACACACACACCGACAACACACACACACACACACACACCGACAACACACACACACACACACCGACAACACACACACACACACACCGACAACACACACACACACACACACCGACAACACACACACACACAACACACACACACACACACCAACAACACACACACACACACCGACAACACACACACACACAACACACACACACACACACCGACAACACACACACACACACATCGACAACACACACACACACACCGACAACACACACACACAACACACACACACACACCGACAACACACACACACACACACCGACAACACACACACACACACACCGACAACACACACACACCGACAACACACACACACCGACAACACACACACACAACACACACACACACACCGACAACACACACAGACACCGACAACACACACACACACACACCGACAACACACACACACACAGACTGACAACACACACACACACCGACAACACACACACACACACCGACAACACACACACACACACACACCGACAACACACACACACACACACCGACAACACACACACACACCGACAACACACACACACACACCGACAACACACACACACACACACCGACAACACACAACACACACACCGACAACACACACACACACACACACACCGACAACACACACACACACACACCGACAACACACACACACACACGACAACACACACACACACACACACCGACAACACACACACACACACCGACAACACACACACACACACCGACAACACACACACACACACCACACACACACACACACAGACAACACACACACACACACCGACAACACACACACACACACACGACAACACACACACACACACCGACAACACACACACACACACACACACACACCGACAACACACACACACACACACACCGACAACACACACACACACACACCGACAACACACACACACACACCAGCAACACACACACACACACACACCGACACACACACACACACACACACACACCGACAACACACACACACACACCGACAACACACACACACACACCGACAACACACACACACACACACCGACAACACACACACACACACACAACACACACACACACACACCGACAACACACACACACACACACCGACAACACACAAACACACACCGACAACACACACACACACACACACCGACAACACACACACACACACACCGACAACACACACACACACCGACAACACACACACAGACACCGACAACACACACACACACACACCGACAACACACACACACACACCGACAACACACACACACACACACACCGACAACACACACACACACACACCGACAACACACACACACACACACCGACAACACACACACACACACACACCGACAACACACACACACACAACACACACACACACACACCAACAACACACACACACACACCGACAACACACACACACACAACACACACACACACACACCGACAACACACACACACACACATCGACAACACACACACACACACCGACAACACACACACACAACACACACACACACACCGACAACACACACACACACACACCGACAACACACACACACACACACCGACAACACACACACACCGACAACACACACACACCGACAACACACACACACAACACACACACACACACCGACAACACACACAGACACCGACAACACACACACACACACACCGACAACACACACACACACAGACTGACAACACACACACACACCGACAACACACACACACACACCGACAACACACACACACACACACCGACACACACACACACACACACCGACAACACACACACACCGACAACACACACACAGACACCGACAACACACACACACACACACCGACAACACACACACACACACCGACAACACACACACACACACACACCGACAACACACACACACACACACCGACAACACACACACACACCGACAACACACACACACACACACCGACAACACACACACACACAACACACACACACACACACAACAACACACACACACACACCGACAACACACACACACACAACACACACACACACACACCGACAACACACACACACACACATCGACAACACACACACACACACCGACAACACACACACACAACACACACACACACACCGACAACACACACACACACACACCGACAACACACACACACACACACCGACAACACACACACACAGACAACACACACACACCGACAACACACACACACAACACACACACACACACCGACAACACACACAGACACCGACAACACACACACACACACACACTGACAACACACACACACACCGACAACACACACACACAACACACACACACACACCGACAACACACACAGACACCGACAACACACACACACACACACACTGACAACACACACACACACCGACAACACACACACACACAACACACACACACACACACCGACAACACACACACACACACACCGACAACACACAAACACACACCGACAACACACACACACACACCGACAACACACACACACACACACCGACAACACACACACACACTGACAACACACACACACACATACCGACAACACACACACACACACACCGACAACACACACACACACACACCGACAACACACACACACACACACCGACAACACACACACACACAACACACACACACACACACCGACAACACACACACACACACACCGACAACACACAAACACACACCGACAACACACACACACACACCGACAACACACACACACACACACCGACAACACACACACACACTGACAACACACACACACACCGACAACACACACACACACAACACACACACACACACACCGACAACACACACACACACACACCGACAACACACAAACACACACCGACAACACACACACACACACCGACAACACACACACACACACACCGACAACACACACACACACACCGACAACACACACACACACACACACACCGACAACACACACACACACACCGACAACACACACACACACACACACTGACAACACACACACACACCGACAACACACACACACACAACACACACACACACACACCGACAACACACACACACACACACCGACAACACACAAACACACACCGACAACACACACACACACACCGACAACACACACACACACACACCGACAACACACACACACACCGACAACACACACACAGACACCGACAACACACACACACACACACCGACAACACACACACACACTGACAACACACACACACACATACCGACAACACACACACACACACACCGACAACACACACACACACACACCGACAACACACACACACACACACCGACAACACACACACACACAACACACACACACACACATCGACAACACACACACACACACGCCGACAACACACACACACACAACACACACACACACACCGACAACACACACACACACACACCGACAACACACACACACACACACCGACAACACACACACACACACCGACAACACACACACACCGACAACACACACACACACACACCGACAACACACACACACAACACACACACACACACCGACAACACACACACACACCGACAACACACACACACACACACCGACAACACACACACACACACACACAAACCGACAACACACACACACACACACACCGACAACACACACACACACACCGACAACACACACACACACCGACAACACACACACACACACCGACAACACACACACACACACACCGACAACACATAAACACACACACACTGACAACACACACACACACACACACACACTGACAACACACACACATACACACCGACAACACACACACACACACACACCGACAACACACATACACACACCGACAACACACACACACACACACACACACTGACAACACACACACATACACACCGACAACACACACACACACACCGACAACACACACACACACACCGACAACACACACTCACACACACCGACACACACACACACACACACACACACACCGACAACACACACACACACACCGACAACACACACACACACACCGACAAAGCACACACACACACACACCGACAACTCACACACACACACACACCGACAACACACACAAACACACCGACAACACACACACACACCGACAACACACACACACACACCACCGACAACACACACACACTGACAACACATAAACACACACACACACCGACAACACACACACACACACACTGACAACACACACATATACACACCGACAACACACACACATACACCGACAACACACACACACACACCGACAACACACACACACACACACACACACACACACCGACAACACACACACACAAACACCGACAACACACACACACACACCGACAACACACACACACACACCGACAACACACACACACACACACACACACACACACACAGACAACACACACACACACACCGACAACACACACACACACCGACAACACACACACACACACCGACAACACACACACACACACACACACACACCGACAACACACACACACACACACACCGACAACACACACACACACACACCGACAACACACACACACACACCAGCAACACACACACACACACACACCGACACACACACACACACCACACACACCGACAACACACACACACACACCGACAACACACACACACACACACTGACAACACACACACACACACACCGACAACACACACACACACACACACAACACACACACACACACACCGACAACACACACACACACACACCGACAACACACAAACACACACCGACAACACACACACACACACACACCGACAACACACACACACACACACCGACAACACACACACACACCGACAACACACACACAGACACCGACAACACACACACACACACACCGACAACACACACACACACACCGACAACACACACACACACACACACCGACAACACACACACACACACACCGACAACACACACACACACACACCGACAACACACACACACACACACACCGACAACACACACACACACAACACACACACACACACACCAACAACACACACACACACACCGACAACACACACACACACAACACACACACACACACACACACCGACAACACACACACACACACATCGACAACACACACACACACACCGACAACACACACACACAACACACACACACACACCGACAACACACACACACACACACCGACAACACACACACACACACACCGACAACACACACACACCGACAACACACACACACCGACAACACACACACACAACACACACACACACACCGACAACACACACAGACACCGACAACACACACACACACACACCGACAACACACACACACACAGACTGACAACACACACACACACCGACAACACACACACACACACCGACAACACACACACACACACACACCGACAACACACACACACACACACCGACAACACACACACACACCGACAACACACACACAGACACCGACAACACACACACACACACACCGACAACACACACACACACACCGACAACACACACACACACACACACCGACAACACACACACACACACACCGACAACACACACACACACCGACAACACACACACACACACACACCGACAACACACACACACACAACACACACACACACACACCAACAACACACACACACACACCGACAACACACACACACACAACACACACACACACACACCGACAACACACACACACACACATCGACAACACACACACACACACCGACAACACACACACACAACACACACACACACACCGACAACACACACACACACACACCGACAACACACACACACACACACCGACAACACACACACACCGACAACACACACACACCGACAACACACACACACAACACACACACACACACCGACAACACACACAGACACCGACAACACACACACACACACACACTGACAACACACACACACACCGACAACACACACACACAACACACACACACACACCGACAACACACACAGACACCGACAACACACACACACACAACACACACACACACACACCGACAACACACACACACACACACCGACAACACACAAACACACACCGACAACACACACACACACACCGACAACACACACACACACACACCGACAACACACACACACACTGACAACACACACACACACATACCGACAACACACACACACACACACCGACAACACACACACACACACACCGACAACACACACACACACACACCGACAACACACACACACACAACACACACACACACACATCGACAACACACACACACACACGCCGACAACACACACACACACAACACACACACACACCGACAACACACACACACACACACCGACAACACACACACACCGACAACACACACACACACACCGACAACACACACACACCGACAACACACACACACACACACCGACAACACACACACACAACACACACACACACACCGACAACACACACACACACCGACAACACACACACACACACACCGACAACACACACACACACACACAAACCGACAACACACACACACACACCGACAACACACACACACACACCGACAACACACACACACACCGACAACACACACACACACACCGACAACACACACACACACACACCGACAACACACACACACACACCGACAACACACACACACACCGACAACACACACACACACACCGACAACACACACACACACACACCGACAACACATAAACACACACACACTGACAACACACACACACACACACACACACTGACAACACACACACATACACACCGACAACACACACACACACACACACCGACAACACACACACACACACCGACAACACACACACACACACACACACACTGACAACACACACACATACACACCGACAACACACACACACACACCGACAACACACACACACACACCGACAACACACACTCACACACACCGACAACACACACACACACACACACACACACCGACAACACACACACACACACCGACAACACACACACACACACCGACAACACACACACACACACACACAAACCGACAACTCACACACACACACACACCGACAACACACACACACACACACCGACAACACACACACACACCGACAACACACACACACACACACACCGACAACACACACACACACACTGACAACACATAAACACACACACACCGACAACACACACACACACACACTGACAACACACACATATACACACCGACAACACACACACACACACCGACAACACACACACACACACCGACAACACACACACACACACACACACACACACACCGACAACACACACACACAAACACCGACAACACACACACACACACCGACAACACACACACACACACCGACAACACACACACACACACACACACACACACACACAGACAACACACACACACACACACCGACAACACACACACACACCGACAACACACACACACACACCGACAACACACACACACACACACACACACACACACCGACAACACACACACACACACACACCGAAAACACACACACACACACACCGACAACACACACACACACACCAGCAACACACACACACACACACCGACAACACACACACACACACACCGACAACACACACACACACACCGACAACACACACACACACACACTGACAACACACACACACACACACCGACAACACACAAACACACACCGACAACACACACACACACACCGACAACACACACACACACACACCGACAACACACACACACACTGACAACACACACACACACATACCGACAACACACACACACACACACCGACAACACACACACACACACACCGACAACACACACACACACACACCGACAACACACACACACACAACACACACACACACACACCGACAACACACACACACACACACCGACAACACACAAACACACACCGACAACACACACACACACACCGACAACACACACACACACACACCGACAACACACACACACACTGACAACACACACACACACCGACAACACACACACACACAACACACACACACACACACCGACAACACACACACACACACACCGACAACACACAAACACACACCGACAACACACACACACACACCGACAACACACACACACACACACCGACAACACACACACACACACCGACAACACACACACACACACACACACCGACAACACACACACACACACCGACAACACACACACACACACACACTGACAACACACACACACACCGACAACACACACACACACAACACACACACACACACACCGACAACACACACACACACACACCGACAACACACAAACACACACCGACAACACACACACACACACCGACAACACACACACACACACACCGACAACACACACACACACCGACAACACACACACAGACACCGACAACACACACACACACACACACCGACAACACACACACACACTGACAACACACACACACACATACCGACAACACACACACACACACACCGACAACACACACACACACACACCGACAACACACACACACACACACCGACAACACACACACACACACCAGCAACACACACACACACACACACCGACAACACACACACACACACACACACACCGACAACACACACACACACACCGACAACACACACACACACACACTGACAACACACACACACACACACCGACAACACACACACACACACACACAACACACACACACACACACCGACAACACACACACACACACACCGACAACACACAAACACACACCGACAACACACACACACACACACACCGACAACACACACACACACACACCGACAACACACACACACACCGACAACACACACACAGACACCGACAACACACACACACACACACCGACAACACACACACACACACCGACAACACACACACACACACACACCGACAACACACACACACACACACCGACAACACACACACACACACACCGACAACACACACACACACACACACCGACAACACACACACACACAACACACACACACACACACCAACAACACACACACACACACCGACAACACACACACACACAACACACACACACACACACCGACAACACACACACACACACATCGACAACACACACACACACACCGACAACACACACACACAACACACACACACACACCGACAACACACACACACACACACCGACAACACACACACACACACACCGACAACACACACACACCGACAACACACACACACCGACAACACACACACACAACACACACACACACACCGACAACACACACAGACACCGACAACACACACACACACACACCGACAACACACACACACACAGACTGACAACACACACACACACCGACAACACACACACACACACCGACAACACACACACACACACACACCGACAACACACACACACACACACCGACAACACACACACACACCGACAACACACACACAGACACCGACAACACACACACACACACACCGACAACACACACACACACACCGACAACACACACACACACACACACCGACAACACACACACACACACACCGACAACACACACACACACCGACAACACACACACACACACACACCGACAACACACACACACACAACACACACACACACACACCAACAACACACACACACACACCGACAACACACACACACACAACACACACACACACACACCGACAACACACACACACACACATCGACAACACACACACACACACACCGACAACACACACACACAACACACACACACACACCGACAACACACACACACACACACCGACAACACACACACACACACACCGACAAAACACACACCGACAACACACACACACCGACAACACACACACACAACACACACACACACACCGACAACACACACAGACACCGACAACACACACACACACACACACTGACAACACACACACACACCGACAACACACACACACAACACACACACACACACCGACAACACACACAGACACCGACAACACACACACACACACACACTGACAACACACACACACACCGACAACACACACACACACAACACACACACACACACACCGACAACACACACACACACACACCGACAACACACAAACACACACCGACAACACACACACACACACCGACAACACACACACACACACACCGACAACACACACACACACTGACAACACACACACACACATACCGACAACACACACACACACACACCGACACACACACACACACACCGACAACACACACACACACACACCGACAACACACACACACACAACACACACACACACACATCGACAACACACACACACACACGCCGACAACACACACACACACAACACACACACACACCGACAACACACACACACACACACCGACAACACACACACACCGACAACACACACACACACACCGACAACACACACACACCGACAACACACACACACACACACCGACAACACACACACACAACACACACACACACACCAACAACACACACACACACCGACAACACACACACACACACACCGACAACACACACACACACACACAAACCGACAACACACACACACACACACCGACAACACACACACACACACCGACAACACACACACACCGACAACACACACACACACACCGACAACACACACACACACACACCGACAACACACACACACACACCGACAACACACACACACACCGACAACACACACACACACACCGACAACACACACACACACACACACCGACAACACATAAACACACACACACTGACAACACACACACACACACACACACTGACAACACACACACATACACACCGACAACACACACACACACACACACCGACAACACACACACACACACCGACAACACACACACACACACACACACACTGACAACACACACACATACACACCGACAACACACACACACACACCGACAACACACACACACACACCGACAACACACACTCACACACACCGACAACACACACACACACACACACACACACCGACAACACACACACACACACCGACAACACACACACACACACCGACAACACACACACACACACACACAAACCGACAACTCACACACACACACACACCGACAACACACACACACACACCGACAACACACACACACACCGACAACACACACACACACACACACCGACAACACACACACACACACTGACAACACATTAACACACACACACCGACAACACACACACACACACACCGACAACACACACACACACACACCGACAACACACACACACACACACCGACAACACACACACACACAACACACACACACACACATCGACAACACACACACACACACGCCGACAACACACACACACACACACACACACACACACCGACAACACACACACACACACACCGACAACACACACACACCGACAACACACACACACACACCGACAACACACACACACCGACAACACACACACACACACACCGACAACTTACACACACAACACACACACACACACCAACAACACACACACACACCGACAACACACACACACACACACCGACAACACACACACACACACACAAACCGACAACACACACACACACACACCGACAACACACACACACACACCGACAACACACACACACACCGACAACACACACACACACACCGACAACACACACACACACACACCGACAACACACACACACACACCGACAACACACACACACACCGACAACACACACACACACACCGACAACACACACACACACACACACCGACAACACATAAACACACACACACTGACAACACACACACACACACACACCGACAACACACACACACACACCGACAACACACACACACACACACACACACTGACAACACACACACATACACACCGACAACACACACACACACACCGACAACACACACACACACACCGACAACACACACTCACACACACCGACAACACACACACACACACACACACACACCGACAACACACACACACACACCGACAACACACACACACACACCGACAACACACACACACACACACACAAACCGACAACTCACACACACACACACACCGACAACACACACACACACACCGACAACACACACACACACCGACAACACACACACACACACACACCGACAACACACACACACACACTGACAACACATTAACACACACACACCGACAACACACACACACACACACTGACAACACACACATATACACACCGACAACACACACACACACACCGACAACACACACACACACACCGACAACACACACACACACACACACAAACACACACACCGACAACACACACACACAAACACCGACAACACACACACACACACCGACAACACACACACACACACCGACAACACACACACACACACACACACACACACACACAGACAACACACACACACACACACCGACAACACACACACACACCGACAACACACACACACACACCGACAACACACACACACACACACACACACACCGACAACACACACACACACACACACCGACAACACACACACACACACACCGACAACACACACACACACACCAGCAACACACACACACACACACACCGACAACACACACACACACACACCGACAACACACACACACACACCGACAACACACACACACACACACTGACAACACACACACACACACACCGACAACACACACACACACACACAACACACACACACACACACCGACAACACACACACACACACACCGACAACACACAAACACACACCGACAACACACACACACACACACACCGACAACACACACACACACACACCGACAACACACACACACACCGACAACACACACACAGACACCGACAACACACACACACACACACCGACAACACACACACACACACCGACAACACACACACACACACACACCGACAACACACACACACACACACCGACAACACACACACACACACACACCGACAACACACACACACACAACACACACACACACACACCAACAACACACACACACACACCGACAACACACACACACACAACACACACACACACACACCGACAACACACACACACACACATCGACAACACACACACACACACCGACAACACACACACACAACACACACACACACACCGACAACACACACACACACACACCGACAACACACACACACACACACCGACAACACACACACACCGACAACACACACACACCGACAACACACACACACAACACACACACACACACCGACAACACACACAGACACCGACAACACACACACACACACACCGACAACACACACACACACAGACTGACAACACACACACACACCGACAACACACACACACACACCGACAACACACACACACACCGACAACACACACACACACACACCGACAACACACACACACACCGACAACACACACACAGACACCGACAACACACACACACACACACCGACAACACACACACACACACCGACAACACACACACACACACACACCGACAACACACACACACACACACCGACAACACACACACACACCGACAACACACACACACACACACACCGACAACACACACACACACAACACACACACACACACACCAACAACACACACACACACACCGACAACACACACACACAATACACACACACACACACCGACAACACACACACACACACATCGACAACACACACACACACACCGACAACACACACACACAACACACACACACACACCGACAACACACACACACACACACACCGACAACACACACACACACACACCGACAACACACACACACCGACAACACACACACACCGACAACACACACACACAACACACACACACACACCGACAACACACACACACACACACCGACAACACACACACACACACACCGACAACACACACACACACAGACTGACAACACACACACACACCGACAACACACACACACACACCGACAACACACACACACACCGACAACACACACACACACACACAGACAACACACACACACACACACCGACAACACACACACACACACCGACAACACACACACACACACACACTGACAACACACACACATACACACCGACAACACACACACATACACCGACAACACACACACACACACCGACAACACACACACACACACCGACAACACACACACACACACACACCGACAACACACACACACACACCGACAACACACACACACACCGACAACACACACACACCGACAACACACACACACACACACACACACACACACACACACACCGACAACACACACACACACACACCGACAACACACACACACACACACACTGACAACACACACACACACACACACACCGACAACACACACACACACACACACTGACAACACACACACACACACACACCGACAACACACACACACACACACCGACAACACACACACACACACACACACCGACAACACACACACACCGACACACACACACAACACACACACACAGACAACACACACACAAACACACCGACAACACACAGACACACACCGACAACACACACACACACACACACACAAACCGACAACACACACACACACACACACCGACAACACACAAACACACACATCGACAACACACACACACACCGACAACACACACACACACACACACCGACAACACACACACACACACCGACAACACATAAACACACACACACACCGACAACACACACACACACACACTGACAACACACACACATACACACCGACAACACACACACACACACCGACAACACACACACACACACACCGACAACACACACACACACACCGACAACACATAAACACACACACACACCGAGAACACACACACACACACACTGACAACACACACACATACACACCGACAACACACACACACACACCGACAACACACACACACACACACTGACAACACACACACACACCGACAACACACACACACACAACACACACACACACACACCGACAACACACACACACACACACCGACAACACACAAACACACACCGACAACACACACACACACACCGACAACACACACACACACACACCGACAACACACACACACACCGACAACACACACACACACACACACCGACAACACACACACACCGACACACACACACAACACACACACACACACCGACAACACACACACACACACCGACAACACACACACACACACACACACACCGACAACACACACACACACACACCGACAACACACACACACACACACACCGACAACACACACACACCGACACACACACACAACACACACACACCGACAACACACACACACACACACCGACAACACACACACACACACCGACAACACACACACACACACACCGACAACACACACACACACACCAACAACACACACACCGACAACACACACACACACACACACCGACAACACACACACACAACACACACACACACACCGACAACACACACATACACACCGACAACACACACACACACACCGACAACACACACACACACACCGACAACACACACACACACACCGACAACACACACACACACACAGACAACACACACACACACACACACAAACCGACAACACACACACACACCGACAACACACACACACACACCGACAACACACACACACACCGACAACACACACACACACACACACACCGACAACACACACACACACACACCGACAACACACACACCGACAACACACACACACACACACACACCGACAACACACACACACACAAACACTGACAATACACACACACCGACAACACACACACACACACACCGAAAACACACACACACCGACAACACACACACACCGACACTCACACACAACACACACACACACACCGACAACACACAAACCGACAACACACACACACACACACACACACACACACACACACACACACACACACACACACACACACCGACAACACACACACACACACACCGACAACACACACACACACACCGACAACACACACACACCGACACACACACACAACACACACACTCCGACAACACACACACACCGACAACACACACACACACATCGACAACACACACACACACACACAAACCGACAACACACACACACACCGACAACACACACACACACACCAACAACACACGCACACACCGACAACACACACACACCGACAACACACACACACACACACACCGACAACACACACACACAACACACCGACAACACACACACACACACCAACAACACACACACCGACAACACACACACACACACACACCGACAACACACACACACAACACACACACACACACCGACAACACACACACACACCGACAACACACACACACACACCGACAACACACACACACACACCGACAACACACACACACACACCGACAACACACACACACACACCGACAACACACACACACACACACACAAACCGACAACACACACACACACCGACAACACACACACACACACCGACAACACACACACACACCGACAACACACACACACACACACACACCGACAACACACACACACACACACCGACAACACACACACCGACAACACACACACACACACACACACCGACAACACACACACACACAAACACTGACAATACACACACACCGACAACACACACACACACACACCGAAAACACACACACACACACACACCGACAACACACACACACCGACACACACACACAACACACACACACACACCGACAACACACACACCGACAACACACACACACACACACACACACACACACACACACACACACACCGACAACACACACACACACACACCGACAACACACACACACACACCGACAACACACACACACCGACACACACACACAACACACACACTCCGACAACACACACACACCGACAACACACACACACACATCGACAACACACACACACACACACAAACCGACAACACACACACACACCGACAACACACACACACACACCGACAACACACGCACACACCGACAACACACACACACCGACAACACACACACACACACACACCGACAACACACACACACAACACACCGACAACACACACACACCAACAACACACACACCGACAACACACACACACACACACACCGACAACACACACACACAACACACACACACACACCGACAACACACACACACACCGACAACACACACACACACACCGACAACACACACACACACACCGACAACACACACACACACACCGACAACACACACACACACACCGACAACACACACACACACACACACAAACCGACAACACACACACACACCGACAACACACACACACACACCGACAACACACACACACACCGACAACACACACACACACACACACACCGACAACACACACACACACACACCGACAACACACACACCGACAACACACACACACACACACACACCGACAACACGCACACACACAAACACTGACAATACACACACACCGACAACACACACACACACACACCGAAAACACACACACACACACACACCGACAACACACACACACCGACACACACACACAACACACACACACACACCGACAACACACACACCGACAACACACACACACACACACACACACACACACACACACACACACACACACCGACAACACACACACACACACACCGACAACACACACACACACACCGACAACACACACACACCGACACACACACACAACACACACACTCCGACAACACACACACACCGACAACACACACACACACATCGACAACACACACACACACACACACACAAACCGACAACACACACACACACCGACAACACACACACACACACCGACAACACACGCACACACCGACAACACACACACACCGACAACACACACACACACACAAACCGACAACACACACACACAACACACACACACACACCGACAACACACACACACACCGACAACACACACACACACACCGTCAACACACACACACACAAACCGACAACACACACACACACCGACAACACACACACACACACCGACAACACACACACACACACAGACAACACACACACACACACCGACAACACACACACACACACACACCGACAACACACACACACACACCGACAACACACACACACACACCGACAACACACACACACACACCGACAACACACACACACACAACGACAACACACACACACCGGCAACACACACACACACACCGACAACACACACACACACACACACCGACAACACACACACACACACACCGACAACACACACACACACCGACAACACACACACACACACACTGACAACACACACACACCGACAACACACACACACACACACACAACACACACACACACACACCGACAACACACACACACATACCGACAACACACACACACACACACCGACAACACACACACACACACCGACAACACACACACACACCGACAACACACACACACACACACACACCGACAACACACACACACACACACCGACAACACACACACCGACAACACACACACACACACACACACCGACAACACACACACACACACACACACTGACAATACACACACACCGACAACACACACACACACACACCGACAACACACACACACACACACACCGACAACACACACACACCGACACACACACACAACACACACACACACACCGACAACACACACACCGACAACACACACACACACACACACACACACACACACACACACACACCGACAACACACACACACACACACCGACAACACACACACACACACCGACAACACACACACACCGACACACACACACAACACACACACTCCGACAACACACACACCGACAACACACACACACACATCGACAACACACACACACACACACAAACCGACAACACACACACACACCGACAACACACACACACACACCGACAACACACCGCACACACCGACAACACACACACACCGACAACACACACACACACACACACCGACAACACACACACACAACACACACACACACACCGACAACACACACACACACCGACAACACACACACACACAAACCGACAACACACACACACACCGACAACACACACACACACACCGACAATACACACACACACACAGACAACACACACACACACACACACCGACAACACACACACACACACACACCGACAAAACATAAACACACACACACTGACAACACACACACACACAAACACTGACAACACACACACATACACACCGACAACACACACACACACACACACACACCGACAACACACACACACAAACACCGACAACACACACACACACACCGACAACACACACACACACACACCGACAACACACACACACACACACACACACACACACCGACAACACACACACACACACACCGACAACACACACACACACACACCGACAACACACACACACCGACAACACACACACACACACCGACAACACACACACACACACCGACAACACACACACACACAACACAACACACACACACCGCAACACACACACACACACCACAACACACACACACCGGCAACACACACACACACACCGACAACACACACACACACACACACCGACAACACACACACACACACACCGACAACACACACACACACCGACAACACACACACACACACACTGACAACACACACACACCGACAACACACACACACACACACACAACACACACACACACACACCGACAACACACACACACACACACCGACAACACACACACACACACACCGACAACACACACACACACACACACTGACAACACACACACACACACACACCGACAACACACACACACACACACCGACAACACACACACACACACACACACCGACAACACACACACACCGACACACACACACAACACACACACACCGAAAACACACACACACACACACCGACAACACACAGACACACACCGACAACACACACACACACACACACACAAACCGACAACACACACACACACACACCGACAACACACACACACACACACCGACAACACACACACACACCGACAACACACACACACACACACATCGACAACACACACACACCGACAACACATAAACACACACACACCGACAACACACACACAGTGACAACACACACACATACACACCGACAACACACACACACACACCGACAACACACACACACCGACAACACACACACACACACCGACAACACACACACACACACACACACACACCGACAACACACACACACACACACCGACAACACACACACACACACCGACAACACACACACACAGCGACAACACACACACACACACACACCGACAACACACACACACACACACCGACAACACACACACACCGACACACACACACACACACACCGACAACACACACACACACACCGACAACACACACACACACACACAAACCGACAACACACACACACACACACCGACAACACACACACACACACCGACAACACACACACACACCGACAACACACACACACCGACAACACACACACACACACACACCGACAACACACACACACAACACACACACACACACCGACAACACACACACACACCGACAACACACACACACACACCGACAACACACACACACACACCGACAACACACACACACACACCGACAACACACACACACACACACACACACCGACAACACACACACACACCGACAACACACACACACACACCGACAACACACACACACACCGACAACACACACACACACACACCGACAACACACACACACACACACACCGACAACACACACACACACCGACAACACACACACACACACACACCGACAACACACACACACACACACCGACAACACACACACACACCAACAACACACACACACCGACAACACACACACACACACACACACACACACACACACACACCGACAACACACACACACACACACCGACAACACACACACACACACCGACAACACACACACACCGACACACACACACAACACACACACTCCGACAACACACACACACCGACAACACACACACACACCGACAACACACACACACACACCGACAACACACGCACACACCGACAACACACACACACCGACAACACACACACACACACACACCGACAACACACACACACAACACACACACACACACCGACAACACACACACACACACCGACAACACACACACACACACCGACAACACACACACACACACACAAACCGACAACACACACACACACACACCGACAACACACACACACCGACAACACACACACACACAGACAACACACACACACACACACACCGACAACACACACACACACACACCGACAAAACATAAACACACACACACTGACAACACACACACACACACACACTGACAACACACACACATACACACTGACAACACACACACACACACACACACACACACACCGACAACACACACACACAAACACCGACAACACACACACACACACCGACAACACACACACACACACCGACAACACACACACACACACACACACACACACACCGACAACACACACACACACACACCGACAACACACACACACACACACCGACAACACACACACACACACCGACAACACACACACACACACAGCGACAACACACACACACACACCGACAACACACACACACACAACGACAACACACACACACCGGCAACACACACACACACACCGACAACACACACACACACACACACCGATAACACACACACACACTCACCGACAACACACACACACACCGACAACACACACACACACACACTGACAACACACACACACCGACAACACACACACACACACACAACACACACACACACACACCGACAACACACACACACACACACCGACAACACACACACACACACACACACCGACAACACACACACACCGACACACACACACAACACACACACAACGACAACACACACACACACCGACAACACACAGACACACACCGACAACACACACACACACACACACACACAAACCGACAGCACACACACACACACCGACAACACACACACACACACACCGACAACACACACACACACCGACAACACACACACACACACACACCGACAACACACACACACCGACAACACATAAACACACACACACCGACAACACACACACACACACACACTGACAACACACACACATACACACCGACAACACACACACACACACCGACAACACACACACACCGACAACACACACACACACACCGACAACACACACACACACACACACACACACCGACAACACACACACACACACACCGACAACACACACACACACACCGACAACACACACACACAGCGACAACACACACACACACACACACCGACAACACACACACACACACACACACCGACAACACACACACACCGACACACACACACAACACACACACACCGACAACACACACACACACACACCGACAACACACACACACACACCGACAACACACACACACACACACAAACCGACAACACACACACACACACACCGACAACACACACACACACACCGACAACACACACACACACCGACAACACACACACACACGACCGACACACACACACACACACACCGACAACACACACACACAACACACACACACACACCGACAACACACACACACACCGACAACACACACACACACACCGACCAACACACACACACCGACAACACACACACACACACCGACAACACACACACACACACACACCGACAACACACACACACACCGACAACACACACACACACACCGACAACACACACACACACCGACAACACACACACACACACACCGACAACACACACACACACACACCGACAACACACACACACACACCGACAACACACACACACACACACACCGACAACACACACACACACACACACTGACAACAAACACACACACACCGACAACACACACACACACACACCGACAACACACACACACACACACACACACCGACAAAACACACACACCGACACACACACACAACATACACACACACACCGACAACACACACACACACACCGACAACACACACACACACACACACACACACACACACACACACACACACACACACACCGACAACACACACACACACACACCGACAACACACACACACACACACCGACAACACACACACACCGACACACACACACAACACACACACACCGACAACACACACACACACACACCGACAACACACACAAACACACCGACAACACACACACACACACACAAACCGACAACACACACACACACACACCGACAACACACACACACACACCGACAACACACACACACACCGACAACACACACACACCGACAACACACACACACACACACACCGACAACACACACACACACCGACAACACACACACACACACCGACAACACACACACACACACACAAACCGACAACACACACACACACACACCGACAACACACACACACACACCGACAACACACACACACACCGACAACACACACACACACACACCGACAAAACATAAACACACACACACTGACAACACACACACACACACACACTGACAACACACACACATACACACCGACAACACACACACACACACACACCACACACACACACACACACCGACAACACACACACACAAACACCGACAACACACACACACACAGCGACAACACACACACACCGACAACACACACACACACACACACACACACACACCGACAACACACACACACACACACCGACAACACACACACACACACACCGACAACACACACACACACACCGACAACACACACACACACACACACACCGACAACACACACACACACACCGACAACACACACACACACACAACGACAACACACACACACACACACACCGGCAACACACACACACCGACAACACACACACACACACACACACCGACAACACACACACACCGACAACACACACACACACCGACAACACACACACACACACACTGACAACACACACACACACACCAACAACACACACACACACACACAACACACACACACACACACACCGACAACACACACACACACACACCGACAACACACAAACACACACCGACAACACACACACACACACACACCGACAACACACACACACACACACACCGACAACACACACACACACCGACAACACACACACACACACCGACAACACACACACACACACACAAACCGACAACACACACACACACACACCGACAACACACACACACACACCGACAACACACACACACACCGACAACACACACACACACACACCGACAAAACATAAACACACACACACTGACAACACACACACACACACACACTGACAACACACACACATACACACCGACAACACACACACACACACACACACACACACACACACACACACACACACACACCGACAACACACACACACAAACACCGACAACACACACACACACAGCGACAACACACACACAGACACCGACAACACACACACACACACACCGACAACACACACACACACCGACAACACACACACACACACACACCGACAACACACACACACAAACACACCGACAACACACACACACACACACCGACAACACACACACACACACACCGACAACACACACACACACAACACACACACACACACACCAACAACACACACACACACACCGACAACACACACACACACAACACACACACACACCGACAACACACACACACACACATCGACAACACACACACACACACACACACCGACAACACACACACACACAACACACACACACACACCGACAACACACACACACACACACCGACAACCCACACACACACACACCGACAACACACACACACACACCGACAACACACACACACACACACACCGACAACACACACACACAACACACACACACACACCGACAACACACACACACACCGACAACACACACACACACACCGACAACACACACACACACACACCGACAACACACACACACACCGACAACACACACACACACCGACAACACACACACACACACCGACAACACACACACACACACCGACAAAACATAAACACACACACACTGACAACACACACACACACACACACTGACAAAACACACACATACACACCGACAACACACACACACACACACACCGACAACACACACACACACACCGACAACACACACACACACACACACTGACAACACACACACATACACACCGACAACACACACACACACCGACAACACACACACACACACCGACAACACACACACACACCGACAACACACACACACACACACTGACAACACATAAACACACACACACCGACAACACACACACACACACACTGACAACAAACACACATACACACCGACAACACACACACACACACCGACAACACACACACACACACCGACAACACACACACACACACACCGACAACACACACACACACACACACACACACACACACACACACCGACAACACACACACACAAACACCGACAACACACACACACACACCGACAACACACACACACACACCGACAACACACACACACACACACACACACACACACACACCGACAACACACACACACACACACCGACAACACACACACACACACACACCGACAACACACACACACCGACAACACACACACCGACAACACACACACACACACCGACAACACACACACACACACACCGACAACACACACACACACACCGACAACACACACACACACACCGACAACACACACACACACACCGACAACACACACACACACACACACACCGACAACACACACACACACACCGACAACACACACACACACACACTGACAACACACACACACACCGACAACACACACACACACAACACACACACACACCGACAACACACACACACACACACCGACAACACACAAACACACACCGACAACACACACACACACACCGACAACACACACACACACACACCGACAACACACACACACACCGACAACACACACACAGACACCGACAACACACACACACACACACACCGACAACACACACACACACTGACAACACACACACACACACATACCGACAACACACACACACACACACCGACAACACACACACACACACACCGACAACACACACACACACACACCGACAACACACACACACACAACACACACACACACACACCGACAACACACACACACACACACCGACAACACACACACACACACACACACACACACACACCGACAACACACACACACACACACCGACAACACACACACACACACACACCGACAACACACACACACACACCGACAACACACACACACACGACAACACACACACACACACACCGACACACACACACACACACACACACACACACACACCGACAACACACACACACACACCGACAACACACACACACACACACCGACAACACACACACACACACACACCGACAACACACACACACACACACCGACAACACACACACACACACCGACAACACACACACACACCGACAACACACACACACACACCGACAACACACACACACACACACCGACAACACACACACACACACACACGACAACACACACACACACACACACGACACACACACACAACACACCGACAACACACACACACACACACACCGACAACACACACACACACACCGACAACACACACACACACACACACACACGACAACACACACACACACACACCGACAACACACACACACACACCGACAACACACACACACACACCGACAACACACACACACACACACCGACACACACACACACACACACACACACACACCGACAACACACACACACACACCGACAACACACACACACACACCGACAACACACACACACACACACACAAACCGACAACACACACACACACACACACCGACACACACACACACACACACCGACAACACACACACACACACCGACAACACACACACACACACACACCGACAACACACACACACACACACCGACAACACAACACACACACACCGACAACACACACACACACACACTGACAACACACACACACACACACCGACAACACACACACACACACCGACAACACACACACACACACCGACACACACACACACACACACACACACACACACCGACAACACACACACACACACCGACAACACACACACACACACACCGACAACACACACACACACACACCGACACACACACACACACACCGACAACACACACACACACACACCGACAACACACACACACACACCGACAACACACACACACACACCGACAACACACACACACACACACACCGACAACACACACACACACACACCGACAACACACACACACACACACACGACAACACACACACACACACACACCGACAACACACACACACACACCGACAACACACACACACACACACCGACAACACACACACACACACCGACACACACACACACACACACCGACAACACACACACACACACCACAACACACACACACACACACACACCGACAACACACACACACACACCGACAACACACACACACACACACACGACAACACACACACACACCGACAACACACACACACACAACACACACACACACACACCGACAACACACACACACACACACCGACAACACACAAACACACACCGACAACACACACACACACACCGACAACACACACACACACACACCGACAACACACACACACACCGACAACACACACACAGACACCGACAACACACACACACACACACACCGACAACACACACACACACTGACAACACACACACACACATACCGACAACACACACACACACACACCGACAACACACACACACACACACCGACAACACACACACACACACACCGACAACACACACACACACAACACACACACACACACATCGACAACACACACACACACACGCCGACAACACACACACACACAACACACACACACACACCGACAACACACACACACACACACCGACAACACACACACACACACACCGACAACACACACACACACACCGACAACACACACACACCGACAACACACACACACACACACCGACAACACACACACACACACACACACACACACACCGACAACACACACACACACCGACAACACACACACACACACACCGACAACACACACACACACACACAAACACACAACACACACACACACCGACAACACACACACACACACCGACAACACACACACACACCGACAACACACACACACACACCGACAACACACACCACACACACCGACAACACATAAACACACACACACTGACAACACACACACACACACACACACACTGACAACACACACACATACACACCGACAACACACACACACACACACACCGACAACACACACACACACACCGACAACACACACACACACACACACACACTGACAACACACACACATACACACCGACAACACACACACACACACCGACAACACACACACACACACCGACAACACACACTCACACACACCGACAACACACACACACACACACACACACACCGACAACACACACACACACACCGACAACACACACACACACACCGACAACACACACACACACACACCGACAACTCACACACACACACACACCGACAACACACACAAACACACCGACAACACACACACACACCGACAACACACACACACACACACACCGACAACACACACACACTGACAACACATAAACACACACACACCGACAACACACACACACACACACTGACAACACACACACACACACACCGACAACACACACACACACACCGACAACACACACACACACACCGACAACACACACACACACACACCACACACACACACACACACACCGACAACACACACACACAAACACCGACAACACACACACACACACCGACAACACACACACACACACCGACAACACACACACACACACACACACACACACACACAGACAACACACACACACACACCGACAACACACACACACACCGACAACACACACACACACACCGACAACACACACACACACACACACACACACGACAACACACACACACACACACACCGACAACACACACACACACACACCGACAACACACACACACACACCAGCAACACACACACACACACACACCGACAACACACACACACACACACACACACCGACAACACACACACACACACCGACAACACACACACACACACACTGACAACACACACACACACACACCGACAACACACACACACACACACAACACACACACACACACACCGACAACACACACACACACACACCGACAACACACAAACACACACCGACAACACACACACACACACACACCGACAACACACACACACACACACCGACAACACACACACACACCGACAACACACACACACACACCGACAACACACACACACACACACCGACAACACACACACACACACCGACAACACACACACACACACACACCGACAACACACACACACACACACCGACAACACACACACACACACACCGACAACACACACACACACACACACCGACAACACACACACACACAACACACACACACACACACCAACAACACACACACACACACCGACAACACACACACACACAACACACACACACACACACCGACAACACACACACACACACATCGACAACACACACACACACACCGACAACACACACACACAACACACACACACACACCGACAACACACACACACACACACCGACAACACACACACACACACACCGACAACACACACACACACACACACCGACAACACACACACACACCGACACACACACACACACACACACCGACAACACACACACACACACACCGACAACACACACACACACACCGACAACACACACACACACACCGACAACACACACACACACACACACCGACAACACACACACACACACACCGACAACACACACACACACACCGACAACACACACACACACACACCGACAACACACACACACACACACCGACAACACACACACACACACCGACAACACACACACAACACACCGACAACACACACACACACACGACACACACACACACACACACACCGACAACACACACACACACACCGACAACACACACACACACACACCGACAACACACACACACACACACCGACAACACACACACAACACACCGACAACACACACACACACACCGACAACACACACACACACACCGACAACACACACACACACACCACACACACACACACACACACCGACAACACACACACACACACACCGACAACACACACACACACACCGACAACACACACACACACACCGACAACACACACACACACACACACACACACACACACGACAACACACACACACACACCGACAACACACACACACACCGACAACACACACACACACACCGACAACACACACACACACACACACACACACCGACAACACACACACACACACACACCGACAACACACACACACACACACCGACAACACACACACACACACCAGCAACACACACACACACACACACCGACAACACACACACACACACACACACACCGACAACACACACACACACACCGACAACACACACACACACACACTGACAACACACACACACACACACCGACAACACACACACACACACACAACACACACACACACACACCGACAACACACACACACACACACCGACAACACACAAACACACACCGACAACACACACACACACACACACCGACAACACACACACACACACCGACAACACACACACACACCGACAACACACACACAGACACCGACAACACACACACACACACACCGACAACACACACACACACACCGACAACACACACACACACACACACCGACAACACACACACACACACACCGACAACACACACACACACACACCGACAACACACACACACACACACACCGACAACACACACACACACAACACACACACACACACACCAACAACACACACACACACACCGACAACACACACACACACAACACACACACACACACACCGACAACACACACACACACACATCGACAACACACACACCGACAACACACACACACAACACACACACACACACCGACAACACACACACACACACACCGACAACACACACACACACACACCGACAACACACACACACCGACAACACACACACACCGACAACACACACACACAACACACACACACACACCGACAACACACACAGACACCGACAACACACACACACACACACCGACAACACACACACACACAGACTGACAACACACACACACACCGACAACACACACACACACACCGACAACACACACACACACACACACCGACAACACACACACACACACACCGACAACACACACACACACACCGACAACACACACACAGACACCGACAACACACACACACACACACCGACAACACACACACACACACCGACAACACACACACACACACCGACAACACACACACACACACACCGACAACACACACACACACCGACAACACACACACACACACACACCGACAACACACACACACACACACCGACAACACACACACACACCGACAACACACACACACACACACACCGACAACACACACACACACAACACACACACACACACACCGACAACACACACACACACACCGACAACACACACACACACAACACACACACACACACACCGACAACACACACACACACACACCGACAACACACACACACACACCGACAACACACACACACACACACACACACACACACCGACAACACACACACACACACACGACAACACACACACACAACACCGACAACACACACACACCGACACACACACACACACACCGACAACACACACACACACACACACACACACACACCGACAACACACACACACACCGACAACACACACACACACACACACGACAACACACACACACACCGACAACACACACACACACACACACACACACACACCGACAACACACACACACACCGACAACACACACACACACACACACCGACAACACACACACACACCGACAACACACACACACACAACACACACACACACACACCGACAACACACACACACACACACCGACAACACACACACACACACCGACAACACACACACACACACCGACAACACACACACACACACACCGACAACACACACACACACGACAACACACACACACACACACCGACAACACACACACACACACACCGACAACACACACACACACACACCGACAACACACACACACACACACCGACAACACACACACACACACACACACACACACACACACCGACAACACACACACACACACCGACAACACACACACACACACACCGACAACACACACACACACACCGACAACACACACACACACACACCGACAACACACACACACACACCGACAACACACACACACACCGACAACACACACACACACACACCGACAACACACACACACAACACACACACACACACCGACAACACACACACACACCGACAACACACACACACACACACCGACAACACACACACACACACATCGACAACACACACACACACACCGACAACACACACACACAACACACACACACACACCGACAACACACACACACACACACCGACAACACACACACACACACACCGACAACACACACACACCGACAACACACACACACCGACAACACACACACACAACACACACACACACACCGACAACACACACAGACACCGACAACACACACACACACACACCGACAACACACACACACACAGACGACAACACACACACACACCGACAACACACACACACACCGACAACACACACACACACACACACCGACAACACACACACACACACACCGACAACACACACACACACACCGACAACACACACACACACACCGACAACACACACACACACACACCGACAACACACACACACACACCGACAACACACACACACACACACACCGACAACACACACACACACACACCGACAACACACACACACACCGACAACACACACACACACACACACCGACAACACACACACACACAACACACACACACACACACCAACAACACACACACACACACCGACAACACACACACACACAACACACACACACACACACCGACAACACACACACACACACACCGACAACACACACACACACACCGACAACACACCACACACAACACACACACACACACCGACAACACACACACACACACACCGACAACACACACACACACACACCGACAACACACACACACACACGACACACACACACACACCGACAACACACACACACAACACACACACACACACCGACAACACACACACACACCGACAACACACACACACACACACACTGACAACACACACACACACCGACAACACACACACACAACACACACACACACACCGACAACACACACACACACCGACAACACACACACACACACACACGACAACACACACACACACCGACAACACACACACACACAACACACACACACACACACCGACAACACACACACACACACACCGACAACACACAAACACACACCGACAACACACACACACACACCGACAACACACACACACACACACCGACAACACACACACACACTGACAACACACACACACACATACCGACAACACACACACACACACACCGACAACACACACACACACACACCGACAACACACACACACACACACCGACAACACACACACACACAACACACACACACACACACCGACAACACACACACACACACACCGACAACACACACACACACAACACACACACACACCGACAACACACACACACACACACCGACAACACACACACACACACCGACAACACACACACACACACCGACAACACACACACACCGACAACACACACACACACACACCGACAACACACACACACAACACACACACACACACCGACAACACACACACACACCGACAACACACACACACACACAACCGACAACACACACACACACACACCGACAACACACACACACACACCGACAACACACACACACACCGACAACACACACACACACACCGACAACACACACACACACACACCGACAACACACAAACACACACACACTGACAACACACACACACACACACTGACAACACACACACATACACACCGACAACACACACACACACACACACCGACAACACACACACACACACCGACAACACACACACACACACACACACTGACAACACACACACATACACACCGACAACACACACACACACACCGACAACACACACACACACACCGACAACACACACTCACACACACCGACAACACACACACACACACACACACACACCGACAACACACACACACACACCGACAACACACACACACACACACACACACGACAACACACACACACACACACCGACAACACACACACACACACCGACAACACACACACACACACCGACAACACACACACACACACACCGACAACACACACACACACACACACACCGACAACACACACACACACACCGACAACACACACACACACACACACAAACCGACAACCACACACACACACACACCGACAACACACACACACACACCGACAACACACACACACACACGACAACACACACACACACACACACCGACAACACACACACACACACTGACAACACATAAACACACACACACCGACAACACACACACACACACACCGACAACACACACACACACACACCGACAACACACACACACACACCGACAACACACACACACACACCGACAACACACACACACACACACACACACACACACACCGACAACACACACACACAAACACCGACAACACACACACACACACACCGACAACACACACACACACACCGACAACACACACACACACACACACACACACACACACACCGACAACACACACACACACACACCGACACACACACACACACACCGACAACACACACACACACACCGACAACACACACACACACACACACACACCGACAACACACACACACACACACACCGACACACACACACACACACACACACACCGACAACACACACACACCGACAACACACACACCGACAACACACACACACACACCGACAACACACACACACACACACCGACAACACACACACACACACCGACAACACACACACACACACACACCGACAACACACACACACACACCGACAACACACACACACACACACACACCGACAACACACACACACACACCGACAACACACACACACACACACACGACAACACACACACACACCGACAACACACACACACCACAACACACACACACACACACCGACAACACACACACACACACACCGACAACACACAAACACACACCGACACACACACACACACCGACAACACACACACACACACACCGACAACACACACACACACCGACAACACACACACAGACACCGACAACACACACACACACACACCGACACACACACACACACTGACAACACACACACACACACACCGACAACACACACACACACACACCGACAACACACACACACACACACCGACAACACACACACACACACACCGACAACACACACACACACAACACACACACACACACACCGACAACACACACACACACACGCCGACAACACACACACACACACACACACACACACACACCGACAACACACACACACACACACCGACAACACACACACACACACACCGACAACACACACACACACACCGACAACACACACACACCGACAACACACACACACACACACCGACAACACACACACACAACACACACACACACACCGACAACACACACACACACCGACAACACACACACACACACACCGACAACACACACACACACACACAAACCGACAACACACACACACACACACCGACAACACACACACACACACCGACAACACACACACACACCGACAACACACACACACACACCGACAACACACACACACACACACCGACAACACAAACACACACACACGACAACACACACACACACACACACACGACAACACACACACACACACACCGACAACACACACACACACACACACCGACAACACACACACACACGACAACACACACACACACACACACCGACAACACACACACATACACACCGACAACACACACACACACACCGACAACACACACACACACACCGACAACACACACACACACACACCGACAACACACACACACACACACACACACACCGACAACACACACACACACACCGACAACACACACACACACACCGACAAAGCACACACACACACACACCGACAACTCACACACACACACACACCGACAACACACACAAACACACCGACAACACACACACACACCGACAACACACACACACACACACACCGACAACACACACACACTGACAACACATAAACACACACACACCGACAACACACACACACACACACTGACAACACACACATATACACACCGACAACACACACACACACACCGACAACACACACACACACACCGACAACACACACACACACACACACACACACAACCGACAACACACACACACAAACACCGACAACACACACACACACACCGACAACACACACACACACACCGACAACACACACACACACACACACACACACACACACACGACAACACACACACACACACCGACAACACACACACACACCGACAACACACACACACACACCGACAACACACACACACACACACACACACACACCGACAACACACACACACACACACACCGACAACACACACACACACACACCGACAACACACACACACACACCAGCAACACACACACACACACACACCGACAACACACACACACACACACACACACCGACAACACACACACACACACCGACAACACACACACACACACACTGACAACACACACACACACACACCGACAACACACACACACACACACAACACACACACACACACACCGACAACACACACACACACACACCGACAACACACAAACACACACCGACAACACACACACACACACACACCGACAACACACACACACACACACCGACAACACACACACACACCGACAACACACACACAGACACCGACAACACACACACACACACACCGACAACACACACACACACACCGACAACACACACACACACACACACCGACAACACACACACACACACACCGACAACACACACACACACACACCGACAACACACACACACACACACACCGACAACACACACACACACAACACACACACACACACACCAACAACACACACACACACACCGACAACACACACACACACAACACACACACACACACACCGACAACACACACACACACACATCGACAACACACACACACACCGACAACACACACACACAACACACACACACACACCGACAACACACACACACACACACCGACAACACACACACACACACACCGACAACACACACACACCGACAACACACACACACCGACAACACACACACACAACACACACACACACACCGACAACACACACAGACACCGACAACACACACACACACACACCGACAACACACACACACACAGACTGACAACACACACACACACCGACAACACACACACACACACCGACAACACACACACACACACACACCGACAACACACACACACACACACCGACAACACACACACACACACCGACAACACACACACAGACACCGACAACACACACACACACACACCGACAACACACACACACACACCGACAACACACACACACACACACACCGACAACACACACACACACACACCGACAACACACACACACACCGACAACACACACACACACACACACCGACAACACACACACACACACACACACACACACACACACCAACAACACACACACACACACCGACAACACACACACACACAACACACACACACACACACCGACAACACACACACACACACATCGACAACACACACACACACACCGACAACACACACACACAACACACACACACACACCGACAACACACACACACACACACCGACAACACACACACACACACACCGACAACACACACACACCGACAACACACACACACCGACAACACACACACACAACACACACACACACACCGACAACACACACAGACACCGACAACACACACACACACACACACCGACAACACACACACACACCGACAACACACACACACAACACACACACACACACCGACAACACACACAGACACCGACAACACACACACACACACACACTGACAACACACACACACACCGACAACACACACACACACAACACACACACACACACACCGACAACACACACACACACACACCGACAACACACAAACACACACCGACAACACACACACACACACCGACAACACACACACACACACACCGACAACACACACACACACACTGACAACACACACACACACATACCGACAACACACACACACACACACCGACAACACACACACACACACACCGACAACACACACACACACACACCGACAACACACACACACACAACACACACACACACACACCGACAACACACACACACACACGCCGACAACACACACACACACAACACACACACACACCGACAACACACACACACACACACCGACAACACACACACACACACACCGACAACACACACACACACACCGACAACACACACACACCGACAACACACACACACACACACCGACAACACACACACACACACACACACACACACCGACAACACACACACACACCGACAACACACACACACACACACCGACAACACACACACACACACACAACCGACAACACACACACACACACACCGACAACACACACACACACACCGACAACACACACACACACCGACAACACACACACACACACCGACAACACACACACACACACACCGACAACACATAAACACACACACACTGACAACACACACACACACACACACACTGACAACACACACACATACACACCGACAACACACACACACACACACACCGACAACACACACACACACACCGACAACACACACACACACACACACACACTGACAACACACACACATACACACCGACAACACACACACACACACCGACAACACACACACACACACCGACAACACACACTCACACACACCGACAACACACACACACACACACACACACACCGACAACACACACACACACACCGACAACACACACACACACACCGACAACACACACACACACACACACACCGACAACTCACACACACACACACACCGACAACACACACACACACACCGACAACACACACACACACCGACAACACACACACACACACACACCGACAACACACACACACACACTGACAACACATAAACACACACACACCGACAACACACACACACACACACTGACAACACACACACATACACACCGACAACACACACACACACACCGACAACACACACACACACACCGACAACACACACACACACACACACACACACACCGACAACACACACACACAAACACCGACAACACACACACACACACCGACAACACACACACACACACCGACAACACACACACACACACACACACACACACACACACGACAACACACACACACACACCGACAACACACACACACACCGACAACACACACACACACACCGACAACACACACACACACACACACACACCGACAACACACACACACACACACACCGACAACACACACACACACACACCGACAACACACACACACACACCAGCAACACACACACACACACACACCGACAACACACACACACACACACCGACAACACACACACACACACCGACAACACACACACACACACACTGACAACACACACACACACACACCGACAACACACACACACACACACAACACACACACACACACACCGACAACACACACACACACACACCGACAACACACAAACACACACCGACACACACACACACACACACACCGACAACACACACACACACACACCGACAACACACACACACACCGACAACACACACACAGACACCGACAACACACACACACACACACCGACAACACACACACACACACCGACAACACACACACACACACACACCGACAACACACACACACACACACCGACAACACACACACACACACACCGACAACACACACACACACACACACCGACAACACACACACACACAACACACACACACACACACCAACAACACACACACACACACCGACAACACACACACACACAACACACACACACACACACCGACAACACACACACACACACATCGACAACACACACACACACACCGACAACACACACACACAACACACACACACACACCGACAACACACACACACACACACCGACAACACACACACACACACACCGACAACACACACACACCGACAACACACACACACCGACAACACACACACACAACACACACACACACACCGACAACACACACAGACACCGACAACACACACACACACACACCGACAACACACACACACACAGACTGACAACACACACACACACCGACAACACACACACACACACCGACAACACACACACACACCGACAACACACACACACACACACACCGACAACACACACACACACACACGACAACACACACACACACACCGACAACACACACACACACACACACGACAACACACACACACACACCGACAACACACACACACACACCGACAACACACACACACACACCGACAACACACACACACACACCGACAACACACACACACACACACACCGACAACACACACACACACACACACCGACAACACACACACACACACGACACACACACACACACCGACAACACACACACACACACACACACACACACACACACCGACAACACACACACACACACACCGACAACACACACACACACACCGACAACACACACACACACACACACACACACACCGACAACACACACACACACACACCGACAACACACACACACACACACCGACAACACACACACACACACCGACAACACACACACACACACACACACCGACAACACACACACACCGACACACACACACACACACACACACACCGACAACACACACACACACACACCGACAACACACACACACACACCGACAACACACACACACACACACCGACAACACACACACACACACCGACAACACACACACACACACACTGACAACACACACACACACACACCGACAACACACACACACACACACAACACACACACACACACACCGACAACACACACACACACACACCGACAACACACAAACACACACCGACAACACACACACACACACCGACAACACACACACACACACACCGACAACACACACACACACCGACAACACACACACAGACACCGACAACACACACACACACACACCGACAACACACACACACACACCGACAACACACACACACACACACACCGACAACACACACACACACACACCGACAACACACACACACACACACCGACAACACACACACACACACACACCGACAACACACACACACACAACACACACACACACACACCAACAACACACACACACACACCGACAACACACACACACACAACACACACACACACACACCGACAACACACACACACACACATCGACAACACACACACACACACCGACAACACACACACACAACACACACACACACACCGACAACACACACACACACACACCGACAACACACACACACACACACCGACAACACACACACACCGACAACACACACACACCGACAACACACACACACAACACACACACACACACCGACAACACACACAGACACCGACAACACACACACACACACACCGACAACACACACACACACAGACTGACAACACACACACACACCGACAACACACACACACACACCGACAACACACACACACACCGACAACACACACACACACACACCGACAACACACACACACACACACCGACAACACACACACACACACCGACAACACACACACACACACACACTGACAACACACACACAACACACCGACAACACACACACACACACCGACAACACACACACACACACCGACAACACACACACACACACCGACAACACACACACACACACACACCGACAACACACACACACACACACACGACAACACACACACACACCGACACACACACACACACCGACAACACACACACACACACACACACACACACACACACCGACAACACACACACACACACACCGACAACACACACACACACACACACGACAACACACACACACACACACACACCGACAACACACACACACACACACACGACAACACACACACACACACACCGACAACACACACACACACACCGACAACACACACACACACACACACACCGACAACACACACACACCGACACACACACACACACACACACACCGACAACACACACACAAACACACCGACAACACACAGACACACACCGACAACACACACACACACACACACACACACACACACACACACACACACACACACACACCGACAACACACAAACACACACACCGACAACACACACACACACCGACAACACACACACACACACACACCGACAACACACACACACACACCGACAACACACACACACACACACCGACAACACACACACACACACACTGACAACACACACACATACACACCGACAACACACACACACACACCGACAACACACACACACACACACCGACAACACACACACACACACCGACAACACAACACACACACACACACCGACAACACACACACACACACACTGACAACACACACACAACACACCGACAACACACACACACACACACCGACAACACACACACACACACACTGACAACACACACACACACCGACAACACACACACACACAACACACACACACACACACCGACAACACACACACACACACACCGACAACACACAAACACACACCGACAACACACACACACACACCGACAACACACACACACACACACCGACACACACACACACACACCGACAACACACACACACACACCGACAACACACACACACACACACCGACAACACACACACACACCGACAACACACACACACACACACCGACAACACACACACACACACACCGACAACACACACACACACACACCGACAACACACACACACACACACCGACAACACACACACACACAACACACACACACACACACCGACAACACACACACACACACGCCGACAACACACACACACACAACACACACACACACACCGACAACACACACACACACACACCGACAACACACACACACACACACCGACAACACACACACACACACCGACAACACACACACACCGACAACACACACACACACACACCGACAACACACACACACACACACACACACACACCGACAACACACACACACACCGACAACACACACACACACACCGACAACACACACACACACACACAAACCGACAACACACACACACACACACACCGACAACACACACACACACACCGACAACACACACACACACCGACAACACACACACACACACCGACAACACACACACACACACACCGACAACACATAAACACACACACACGACAACACACACACACACACACACACTGACAACACACACACATACACACCGACAACACACACACACACACGACAACACACACACACACACCGACAACACACACACACACACACACACACACCGACAACACACACACACACACACACCGACAACACACACACACACACACTGACAACACACACACACACCGACAACACACACACACACAACACACACACACACACACCGACAACACACACACACACACACCGACAACACACAAACACACACCGACAACACACACACACACACCGACAACACACACACACACACACCGACAACACACACACACACCGACAACACACACACAGACACCGACAACACACACACACACACACCGACAACACACACACACACTGACAACACACACACACACATACCGACAACACACACACACACACACCGACAACACACACACACACACACCGACAACACACACACACACACACCGACAACACACACACACACAACACACACACACACACATCGACAACACACACACACACACGCCGACAACACACACACACACAACACACACACACACACCGACAACACACACACACACACACCGACAACACACACACACACACACCGACAACACACACACACACACCGACAACACACACACACCGACAACACACACACACACACACCGACAACACACACACACATCACACACACACACACCGACAACACACACACACACCGACAACACACACACACACACCGACAACACACACACACACACAAACCGACAACACACACACACACACCGACAACACACACACACACAACACACACACACACACATCGACAACACACACACACACACGCCGACAACACACACACACACACAACACACACACACACACCGACAACACACACACACACACACCGACAACACACACACACACACACCGACAACACACACACACACACCGACAACACACACACACCGACAACACACACACACACACACCGACAACACACACACACAACACACACACACACACCGACAACACACACACACACCGACAACACACACACACACACCGACAACACACACACACACACACAAACCGACAACACACACACACACACACCGACAACACACACACACACACCGACAACACACACACACACCGACAACACACACACACACACCGACAACACACACACACACACACCGACAACACATAAACACACACACACTGACAACACACACACACACACACACACTGACAACACACACACATACACACCGACAACACACACACACACCGACAACACACACACACACCGACACACACACACACACACACACACACACACCGACAACACACACACACACACACACCGACAACACACACACACACACACTGACAACACACACACACACCGACAACACACACACACACAACACACACACACACACACCGACAACACACACACACACACACCGACAACACACAAACACACACCGACAACACACACACACACACCGACAACACACACACACACACACACCGACAACACACACACACACACACTGACAACACACACACACACCGACAACACACACACACACAACACACACACACACACACCGACAACACACACACACACTCACCGACAACACACAAACACACACCGACAACACACACACACACACCGACAACACACACACACACACACCGACAACACACACACACACCGACAACACACACACAGACACCGACAACACACACACACACACACCGACAACACACACACACACTGACAACACACACACACACATACCGACAACACACACACACACACACCGACAACACACACACACACACACCGACAACACACACACACACACACCGACAACACACACACACACAACACACACACACACACATCGACAACACACACACACACACGCCGACAACACACACACACACAACACACACACACACACCGACAACACACACACACACACACCGACAACACACACACACACACACCGACAACACACACACACACACCGACAACACACACACACCGACAACACACACACACACACACCGACAACACACACACACACTGACAACACACACACACACATACCGACAACACACACACACACACACCGACAACACACACACACACACCGACAACACACACACACACCGACAACACACACACACACACCGACAACACACACACACACACACCGACAACACATAAACACACACACACTGACAACACACACACACACACACACACTGACAACACACACACATACACACCGACAACACACACACACACCGACAACACACACACACACACCGACAACACACACACACACACACACACACACCGACAACACACACACACACACACACCGACAACACACACACACACACACTGACAACACACACACACACCGACAACACACACACACACAACACACACACACACACACCGACAACACACACACACACACACCGACAACACACAAACACACACCGACAACACACACACACACACCGACAACACACACACACACACACACCGACAACACACACACACACTCACCGACAACACACAAACACACACCGACAACACACACACACACACCGACACACACAACACACACACACACACCGACAACACACACACACACACCGACAACACACACACACACACACCGACAACACACACACACACTGACAACACACACACACACATACCGACAACACACACACACACACACCGACAACACACACACACACACACCGACAACACACACACACACACACCGACAACACACACACACACAACACACACACACACACATCGACAACACACACACACACACGCCGACAACACACACACACACAACACACACACACACACCGACAACACACACACACACACACCGACAACACACACACACACACACCGACAACACACACACACACACCGACAACACACACACACCGACAACACACACACACACACACCGACAACACACACACACAACACACACACACACACCGACAACACACACACACACCGACAACACACACACACACACCGACAACACACACACACACACAAACCGACAACACACACACACACACACCGACAACACACACACACACAACACACACACACACACATCGACAACACACACACACACACGCCGACAACACACACACACACAACACACACACACACACCGACAACACACACACACACACACCGACAACACACACACACACCGACAACACACACACACACACCGACAACACACACACACCGACAACACACACACACACACACCGACAACACACACACACAACACACACACACACACCGACAACACACACACACACCGACAACACACACACACACACCGACAACACACACACACACACACAAACCGACAACACACACACACACACACCGACAACACACACACACACACCGACAACACACACACACACCGACAACACACACACACACACCGACAACACACACACACACACACCGACAACACATAAACACACACACACTGACAACACACACACACACACACACACTGACAACACACACACATACACACCGACAACACACACACACACCGACAACACACACACACACACCGACAACACACACACACACACACACACACACCGACAACACACACACACACACACACCGACAACACACACACACACACACTGACAACACACACACACACCGACAACACACACACACACAACACACACACACACACACCGACAACACACACACACACACACCGACAACACACAAACACACACCGACAACACACACACACACACCGACAACACACACACACACACACCGACAACACACACACACACCGACAACACACACACAGACACCGACAACACACACACACACACACCGACAACACACACACACACTGACAACACACACACACACATACCGACAACACACACACACACACACCGACAACACACACACACACACACCGACAACACACACACACACACACCGACAACACACACACACACAACACACACACACACACATCGACAACACACACACACACACGCCGACAACACACACACACACAACACACACACACACACCGACAACACACACACACACACACCGACAACACACACACACACACACCGACAACACACACACACACACCGACAACACACACACACCGACAACACACACACACACACACCGACAACACACACACACAACACACACACACACACCGACAACACACACACACACACCGACAACACACACACACACACCGACAACACACACACACACACACAAACCGACAACACACACACACACACACCGACAACACACACACACACCGACAACACACACACACACCGACAACACACACACACACACCGACAACACACACACACAAACACCGACAACACATAAACACACACACACTGACAACACACACACACACACACACACTGACAACACACACACATACACACCGACAACACACACACACACACACCGACAACACACACACACACACCGACAACACACACACACACACACACACACTGACAACACACACACATACACACCGACAACACACACACACACACCGACAAAACACACACACACCGACAACACACACTCACACACACCGACAACACACACACACACACACACACACACACACCGACAACACACACACACACACCGACAACACACACACACACACCGACAACACACACACACACACACACAAACCGACAACTCACACACACACACACCGACAACACACACACACACACCGACAACACACACACACACCGACAACACACACACACACACACACCGACAACACACACACACACACTGACAACACATAAACACACACACACCGACAACACACACACACACACACTGACAACACACACACATACACACCGACAACACACACACACACACCGACAACACACACACACACACCGACAACACACACACACACACACCACACACACACCGACAACACACACACACAAACACCGACAACACACACACACACACCGACAACACACACACACACACCGACAACACACACACACACACACACACACACACACCGACAACACACACACACACACACCGACAACACACACACACACACACCGACAACACACACACACACACCGACAACACACACACACACACACACACACCGACAACACACACACACACACACACCGACAACACACACACACACACACCGACAACACACACACACACCAGCAACACACACACACACACACACACCGACAACACACACACACACACACACACACCGACAACACACACACACACACCGACAACACACACACACACACACTGACAACACACACACACACACCGACAACACACACACACACACACAACACACACACACACACACCGACAACACACACACACACACCGACAACACACACACACAAACACCGACAACACATAAACACACACACACTGACAACACACACACACACACACACACTGACAACACACACACATACACACCGACAACACACACACACACACACCGACAACACACACACACACACCGACAACACACACACACACACACACACACTGACAACACACACACATACACACCGACAACACACACACACACACCGACAACACACACACACACACCGACAACACACACTCACACACACCGACAACACACACACACACACACACACACACCGACAACACACACACACACACCGACAACACACACACACACACCGACAACACACACACACACACACACAAACCGACAACTCACACACACACACACACCGACAACACACACACACACACCGACAACACACACACACACCGACAACACACACACACACACACACCGACAACACACACACACACACTGACAACACATAAACACACACACACCGACAACACACACACACACACACTGACAACACACACACATACACACCGACAACACACACACACACACCGACAACACACACACACACACCGACAACACACACACACACACACACACACACACACCGACAACACACACACACAAACACCGACAACACACACACACACACCGACAACACACACACACACACCGACAACACACACACACACACACACACACACACACACACCGACAACACACACACACACACACCGACAACACACACACACACACACACCGACAACACACACACACACACCGACAACACACACACACACACACACACACACACCGACAACACACACACACACACACACCGACAACACACACACACACACACCGACAACACACACACACACCAGCAACACACACACACACACACACACCGACAACACACACACACACACACACACACCGACAACACACACACACACACCGACAACACACACACACACACACTGACAACACACACACACACACCGACAACACACACACACACACACAACACACACACACACACACCGACAACACACACACACACCGACAACACACAAACACACACCGACAACACACACACACACACACACCGACAACACACACACACACACACCGACAACACACACACACACCGACAACACACACACAGACACCGACAACACACACACACACACACCGACAACACACACACACACACCGACAACACACACACACACACACCGACAACACACACACACACACACCGACAACACACACACACCGACAACACACACACACCGACAACACACACACACAACACACACACACACACCGACAACACACACAGACACCGACAACACACACACACACACCGACAACACACACACACACAGACTGACAACACACACACACACCGACAACACACACACACACACCGACAACACACACACACACCGACAACACACACACACACACACACCGACAACACACACACACACACACCGACAACACACACACACACACACCGACAACACACACACACACACCGACAACACACACACACACACACACTGACAACACACACACACACACACACTGACAACACACACACATACACACCGACAACACACACACATACACCGACAACACACACACATACACCGACAACACACACACACACACCGACAACACACACACACACACCGACAACACACACACACACACACCGACAACACACACACACACACACACTGACAACACACACACACACACCGACAACACACACACACACACACTGACAACACACACACACACACACCGACAACACACACACACACACACCGACAACACACACACACACACACACACCGACAACACACACACACCGACACACACACACAACACACACACACCGACAACACACACACAAACACACCGACAACACACAGACACACACCGACAACACACACACACACACACACCGACAACACACACACACACCGACAACACACACACACACACACACACACTGACAACACACACACATACACACCGACAACACACACACACACACCGACAACACACACACACACACCGACAACACACACTCACACACACCGACAACACACACACACACACACACACACACCGACAACACACACACACACACCGACAACACACACACACACACCGACAACACACACACACACACAAACCGACAACTCACACACACACACACACCGACAACACACACACACACACCGACAACACACACACACACCGACAACACACACACACACACACACCGACAACACACACACACACACTGACAACACATAAACACACACACACCGACAACACACACACACACACACTGACAACACACACACATACACACCGACAACACACACACACACACCGACAACACACACACACACACCGACAACACACACACACACACACACACACACACACCGACAACACACACACACAAACACCGACAACACACACACACACACCGACAACACACACACACACACCGACAACACACACACACACACACCACACACACACACACACCGACAACACACACACACACACACCGACAACACACACACACACACACCGACAACACACACACATACACCGACAACACACACACACACACACACACACACACCGACAACACACACACACACACACACACCGACAACACACACACACACACACCGACAACACACACACACACACCAGCAAAACACACACACACCGACAACAACACACACACACACACACACACACCGACAACACACACACACACACCGACAACACACACACACACACACTGACAACACACACACACACACCGACAACACACACACACACACACACACACACACACACACACACCGACAACACACACACACACACACCGACAACACACAAACACACACCGACAACACACACACACACACACACCGACAACACACACACACACACACCGACAACACACACACACACCGACAACACACACACAGACACCGACAACACACACACACACACACCGACAACACACACACACACACCGACAACACACACACACACACACCGACAACACACACACACACACACCGACAACACACACACACACACACACCGACAACACACACACACACACACACACACCGACAACACACACACACACACCGACAACACACACACACACACACTGACAACACACACACACACACCGACAACACACACACACACACACAACACACACACACACACACCGACAACACACACACACACACCGACAACACACACACACAACACCGACAACACACACACACACACACTGACAACACACACACACACACACACACGACAACACACACACACACACACCGACAACACACACACACACACACCGACAACACACACACACACACCGACAACACACACACACACACACACACACTGACAACACACACACACACACACCGACAACACACACACACACACCGACAACACACACACACACACCGACAACACACACACACACACACCGACAACACACACACACACACACACACACACCGACAACACACACACACACACCGACAACACACACACACACACCGACAACACACACACACACACACACACCGACAACACACACACACACACACACGACAACACACACACACACACCGACAACACACACACACACCGACAACACACACACACACACACACCGACAACACACACACACACACACTGACAACACACACACATACACACCGACAACACACACACACACACCGACAACACACACACACACACCGACAACACACACACACACACACACACACACACACCGACAACACACACACACAACACCGACAACACACACACACACACCGACAACACACACACACACACCGACAACACACACACACCACAACACACACACACACACACACCGACAACACACACACACACACACCGACAACACACACACACACACACACCGACAACACACACACACACACCGACAACACACACACACAACACACACACACACACCGACAACACACACACACACACACACGACAACACACACACACACACCGACAACACACACACACACACACTGACAACACACACACACACACACCGACAACACACACACACACACACCGACAACACACACACACACACACACACACCGACAACACACACACACCGACACACACACACACACACACACACACCGACAACACACACACACACACCGACAACACACACACACACACCGACAACACACACACACACACACACCGACACACACACACACACACCGACAACACACACACACACACACCGACAACACACACACACACACACACCGACAACACACACACACACACACGACAACACACACACACACACCGACAACACACACACACACACACCGACAACACACACACACACACACACACACACCGACAACACACACACACACACCGACAACACACACACACACACCGACAACACACACACACACACACCGACAACACACACACACACACACCGACAACACACACACACACACACGACAACACACACACACACCGACAACACACACACACACACCGACAACACACACACACACACCGACAACACACACACACACACACACCGACAACACACACACACACACACCGACAACACACACACACACACCGACAACACACACACACACACCGACAACACACACACACACACCACACACACACACACACACACACACACACACACCGACAACACACACACACACACACCGACAACACACACACACACACCGACAACACACACACACACACCGACAACACACACACACACACCGACAACACACACACACACACCGACAACACACACACACACACACCGACAACACACACACACACACACCGACAACACACACACACACACCGACAACACACACACACACACACACACACACACACACACACACACACACACACACACCGACAACACACACACACACACACCGACAACACACACACACACACACACACACACACACGACACACACACACACACACACACACCGACAACACACACACACACACACCGACAACACACACACACACACCGACAACACACACACACACCGACACACACACACACACACACACACACACCGACAACACACACACACACACCGACAACACACACACACACACACGACAACACACACACACACACCGACAACACACACACACACACACACACACACACACACACACACACCGACAACACACACACACACACACCGACAACACACACACACACACCGACAACACACACACACACACACACCGACAACACACACACACACACACCGACAACACACACACACACACCGACAACACACACACAACACCGACAACCACACACACACACACACCGACAACACACACACACACACCGACAACACACACACACACACACCGACAACACACACACACACACACCGACAACACACACACACACACACACCGACAACACACACACACACACACACACACGACAACACACACACACACACCGACAACACACACACACACACACTGACAACACACACACACACACCGACAACACACACACACACACACCGACAACACACACACACACACACCGACAACACACACACACACACCGACAACACACACACACACACACCGACAACACAACACACACACACACTGACAACACACACACACACACACACACTGACAACACACACACATACACACCGACAACACACACACACACACACCGACAACACACACACACACACCGACAACACACACACACACACACACACACCGACAACACACACACACACACACCGACAACACACACACACACACCGACAACACACACACACACACCGACAACACACACTCACACACACCGACAACACACACACACACACACACACACACCGACAACACACACACACACACCGACAACACACACACACACACCGACAACACACACACACACACACCAACCGACAACCACACACACACACACACCGACAACACACACACACACACCGACAACACACACACACACCGACAACACACACACACACACACACCGACAACACACACACACACACACTGACAACACACACACACACACACCGACAACACACACACACACACCGACAACACACACACACACACCGACAACACACACACACACACACACACACACACACCGACAACACACACACACAAACACCGACAACACACACACACACACCGACAACACACACACACACACCGACAACACACACACACACACACACACACACACACACACCGACAACACACACACACACACACCGACAACACACACACACACACACACCGACAACACACACACACACACCGACAACACACACACACACACACACACACACACCGACAACACACACACACACACACACCGACAACACACACACACACACACCGACAACACACACACACACCAGCACACACACACACACACACACACCGACAACACACACACACACACACACACACCGACAACACACACACACACACCGACAACACACACACACACACACTGACAACACACACACACACACCGACAACACACACACACACACACAACACACACACACACACACCGACAACACACACACACACCGACAACACACAAACACACACCGACAACACACACACACACACACACCGACAACACACACACACACACACCGACAACACACACACACACCGACAACACACACACAGACACCGACAACACACACACACACACACCGACAACACACACACACACACCGACAACACACACACACACACACCGACAACACACACACACACACACCGACAACACACACACACCGACAACACACACACACCGACAACACACACACACAACACACACACACACACCGACAACACACACACACACCGACAACACACACACACACACCGACAACACACACACACACAGACCGACAACACACACACACACCGACAACACACACACACACACCGACAACACACACACACACCGACAACACACACACACACACACACCGACAACACACACACACACACACCGACAACACACACACACACACACCGACAACACACACACACACACCGACAACACACACACACACACACACGACAACACACACACACACACACACTGACAACACACACACACACACACCGACAACACACACACATACACCGACAACACACACACATACACCGACAACACACACACACACACCGACAACACACACACACACACCGACAACACACACACACACACACCGACAACACACACACACACACACACTGACAACACACACACACACACCGACAACACACACACACACACACCGACAACACACACACACACACACCGACAACACACACACACACACACCGACAACACACACACACACACACACACCGACAACACACACACACCGACACACACACACAACACACACACACCGACAACACACACACAAACACACCGACAACACACACACACACACCGACAACACACACACACACACACGACAACACACACACACACCGACAACACACACACACACACACACACACACTGACAACACACACACATACACACCGACAACACACACACACACACCGACAACACACACACACACACCGACAACACACACTCACACACACCGACACACACACACACACACACACACACACCGACAACACACACACACACACCGACAACACACACACACACACCGACAACACACACACACACACAAACCGACAACTCACACACACACACACACCGACAACACACACACACACACCGACAACACACACACACACCGACAACACACACACACACACACACCGACAACACACACACACACACTGACAACACATAAACACACACACACCGACAACACACACACACACACACTGACAACACACACACATACACACCGACAACACACACACACACACCGACAACACACACACACACACCGACAACACACACACACACACACACACACACACACCGACAACACACACACACAAACACCGACAACACACACACACACACCGACAACACACACACACACACCGACAACACACACACACACACACACACACACACACACACCGACAACACACACACACACACACCGACAACACACACACACACACACCGACAACACACACACATACACCGACAACACACACACACACACACACACACACACCGACAACACACACACACACACACACACCGACAACACACACACACACACACCGACAACACACACACACACACCAGCAAAACACACACACACCGACAACACACACACACACACACACACACACCGACAACACACACACACACACCGACAACACACACACACACACACTGACAACACACACACACACACCGACAACACACACACACACACACAACACACACACACACACACCGACAACACACACACACACACACCGACAACACACAAACACACACCGACAACACACACACACACACACACCGACAACACACACACACACACACCGACAACACACACACACACCGACAACACACACACACACACCGACAACACACACACACACACACCGACAACACACACACACACACCGACAACACACACACACACACACCGACAACACACACACACACACACCGACAACACACACACACACACACACCGACAACACACACACACACACACACACACCGACAACACACACACACACACCGACAACACACACACACACACACTGACAACACACACACACACACCGACAACACACACACACACACACAACACACACACACACACACCGACAACACACACACACACACACCGACAACACACACACACACACCGACAACACACACACACACACCGACAACACACACACACACCGACAACACACACACACACACACACACACCGACAACACACACACACACACATCGACAACACACACACACACACACACACGACAACACACACACACACACACACACACCGACAACACACACACACACACACCGACAACACACACACACACACACTGACAACACACACACACACACCGACAACACACACACACACACACCGACAACACACACACACACACACACACACACCGACAACACACACACACCGACACACACACACAACACACACACACACACCGACAACACACACACACACACCGACAACACACACACACACACACACACACACACACACACACACCGACAACACACACACACACACACCGACAACACACACACACACACACCGACAACACACACACACACACGACACACACACACACACACACACACCGACACACACACACACACACCGACAACACACACACACACACCGACAACACACACACACACACACACAAACCGACAACACACACACACACCGACAACACACACACACACACCGACAACACACACACACACCGACAACACACACACACCGACAACACACACACACACACACACCGACAACACACACACACAACACACACACACACACCGAAACACACACACACACCGACAACACACACACACAACACACACACACACACCGACAACACACACACACACCGACAACACACACACACACACCGACAACACACACACACACACACTGACAACACACACACACACACCGACAACACACACACACACACACCGACAACACACACACACACACACACCGACAACACACACACACCGACACACACACACACACACACCGACAACACACACACACACACACCGACAACACACACACACACACACACCGACAACACACACACACCGACACACACACACAACACACACACACACACCGACAACACACACACACACACCGACAACACACACACACACACACACACACACACACACACACACACACACACACACACACACACACCGACAACACACACACACACACACCGACAACACACACACACACACACACCGACAACACACACACACCGACACACACACACAACACACACACACCGACAACACACACACACACACACCGACAACACACACACACACACCGACAACACACACACACACACACACAAACCGACAACACACACACACACCGACAACACACACACACACACCGACAACACACACACACACCGACAACACACACACACCGACAACACACACACACACACACACCGACAACACACACACACAACACACACACACACACCGACAACACACACACACACCGACAACACACACACACACACCGACAACACACACACACACACACAAACCGACAACACACACACACACACACCGACAACACACACACACACACCGACAACTCACACACACACCGACAACGCACACACACACACACACCGACAACACACACACACACCGACAAAACATAAACACACACACACTGACAACACACACACACACACACACTGACAACACACACACATACACACCGACAACACACACACACACACACACACACACACACACACACACACCGACAACACACACACACCGACAACACACACACACACACACAACACACACACACACACCGACAACACACACACACACCGACAACACACACACACACACCGACAACACACACACACACACACAAACCGACAACACACACACACACACACCGACAACACACACACACACACCGACAACACACACACACACCGACAACGCACACACACACACACACCGACAACACACACACACACCGACAAAACATAAACACACACACACTGACAACACACACACACACACACCACACACACACACACACACACACACACACACACACACACCGACAACACACACACACACACACCGACAACACACACACACACACACCGACAACACACACACACCGACACACACACACAACACACACACACCGACAACACACACACACACCGACAACACACACACACACACCGACAACACACACACACACACACACAAACCGACAACACACACACACACCGACAACACACACACACACACCGACAACACACACACACACCGACAACACACACACACCGACAACACACACACACACACACACCGACAACACACACACACAACACACACACACACACACTGACAACACACACACACACACCGACAACACACACACACACACACCGACAACACACACACACACACACACCGACAACACACACACACCGACACACACACACAACACACACACACACACCGACAACACACACACACACACCGACAACACACACACACACACACACACACACACACACACACACACACACACACACACACACACACACACCGACAACACACACACACACACACCGACAACACACACACACACACACCGACAACACACACACACCGACACACACACACAACACACACACACCGACAACACACACACACACACACCGACAACACACACACACACACCGACAACACACACACACACACACACAAACCGACAACACACACACACACCGACAACACACACACACACACCGACAACACACACACACACCGACAACACACACACACCGACAACACACACACACACACACACACCGACAACACACACACACAACACACACACACACACCGACAACACACACACACACCGACAACACACACACACACACCGACAACACACACACACACACACAAACCGACAACACACACACACACACACACCGACAACACACACACACACACCGACAACACACACACACACCGACAACGCACACACACACACACACCGACAACACACACACACACCAACAAAACATAAACACACACACACTGACAACACACACACACACACACACTGACAACACACACACATACACACCGACAACACACACACACACACACTGACAACACACACACACACACCGACAACACACACACACACACACACACCGACAACACACACACACCGACACACACACACAACACACACACACCGACAACACACACACACACACACCGACAACACACACACACACACACACCGACAACACACACACACCGACACACACACACAACACACACACACCGACAACACACACACACACACACCGACAACACACACACACACACCGACAACACACACACACACACACAAACCGACAACACACACACACACACACCGACAACACACACACACACACCGACAACACACACACACACACACCGACAACACACACACACACCGACAACACACACACAGACACCGACAACACACACACACACACACCGACAACACACACACACACACACCGACAACACACACACACACACCGACAACACACACACACACACACAAACCGACAACACACACACACACACACCGACAACACACACACACACACCGACAACACACACACACACACACCGACAACACACACACACACCGACAACACACACACAGACACCGACAACACACACACACACACACCGACAACACACACACACACACCGACAACACACACACACACACACCGACAACACACACACACACACACCGACAACACACACACACACACACACCGACAACACACACACACACACACAACACACACACACACACACCAACAACACACACACACACACCGACAACACACACACACACAACACACACACACACACACAACACACACACACACACACCGACAACACACACACACACACATCGACAACACACACACACACACCGACAACACACACACACAACACACACACACACACACCGACAACACACACACACACACACCGACAACACACACACACACACACCGACAACACACACACACCGACAACACACACACACCGACAACACACACACACAACACACACACACACACACCGACAACACACACAGACACCGACAACACACACACACACCGACAACACACACACACACAGACTGACAACACACACACACACCGACAACACACACACACACACCGACAACACACACACACACCGACAACACACACACACACACACACCGACAACACACACACACACACACCGACAACACACACACACACACCGACAACACACACACACACACACACTGACAACACACACACATACACACCGACAACACACACACATACACCGACAACACACACACATACACCGACAACACACACACACACACCGACAACACACACACACACACACACCGACAACACACACACACACACCGACAACACACACACACACCGACAACACACACACACCGACAACACACACACACACACACACACACACACACACACACACACACACACACACACCGACAACACACACACACACACACCGACAACACACACACACACACACACTGACAACACACACACACACACACCGACAACACACACACACACACACACTGACAACACACACACACACACACACCGACAACACACACACACACACACCGACAACACACACAGACACACACACACCGACAACACACACACACCGACACACACACACAACACACACACACCGACAACACACACACAAACACACCGACAACACACAGACACACACCGACAACACACACACACACACACACCGACAACACACACACACACACCGACAACACACACACACACACACACACACTGACAACACACACACATACACACCGACAACACACACACACACACCGACAACACACACACACACACCGACAACACACACTCACACACACCGACAACACACACACACACACACACACACACACACACACACACACCGACAACACACACACACACACACCGACAACACACACACACACACACACCGACAACACACACACACCGACACACACACACAACACACACACACCGACAACACACACACACACACACCGACAACACACACACACACACCGACAACACACACACACACACACACAAACCGACAACACACACACACACCGACAACACACACACACACACCGACAACACACACACACACCGACAACACACACACACCGACAACACACACACACACACACACCGACAACACACACACACAACACACACACACACACCGACAACACACACACACACCGACAACACACACACACACACCGACAACACACACACACACACACAAACCGACAACACACACACACACACACCGACAACACACACACACACACCGACAACACACACACACACCGACAACGCACACACACACACACACCGACAACACACACACACACCGACAAAACATAAACACACACACACTGACAACACACACACACACACACACTGACAACACACACACATACACACCGACAACACACACACACACACCACACACACACACACACACACACACACACACACCGACAACACACACACACACACACCGACAACACACACACACACACACCGACAACACACACACACCGACACACACACACAACACACACACACCGACAACACACACACACACCGACAACACACACACACACACCGACAACACACACACACACACACACAAACCGACAACACACACACACACCGACAACACACACACACACACCGACAACACACACACACACCGACAACACACACACACCGACAACACACACACACACACACACACCGACAACACACACACACAACACACACACACACACCGAAACACACACACACACCGACAACACACACACACAACACACACACACACACCGACAACACACACACACACCGACAACACACACACACACACCGACAACACACACACACACACACTGACAACACACACACACACACCGACAACACACACACACACACACCGACAACACACACACACACACACACCGACAACACACACACACCGACACACACACACAACACACACACACACACCGACAACACACACACACACACCGACAACACACACACACACACACACACACACACACACACACACACACACACACACACACACACACACACACACACACACACCGACAACACACACACACACACACCGACAACACACACACACACACACCGACAACACACACACACCGACACACACACACAACACACACACACCGACAACACACACACACACACACCGACAACACACACACACACACCGACAACACACACACACACACACACAAACCGACAACACACACACACACCGACAACACACACACACACACCGACAACACACACACACACCGACAACACACACACACCGACAACACACACACACACACACCGACAACACACACACACACACACACCGACAACACACACACACCGACACACACACACAACACACACACACACACCGACAACACACACACACACACCGACAACACACACACACACACACACACACACACACACACACACACACACACACACACACACACACACACACACACACACACACACCGACAACACACACACACACACACCGACAACACACACACACACACACCGACAACACACACACACCGACACACACACACAACACACACACACCGACAACACACACACACACACACCGACAACACACACACACACACCGACAACACACACACACACACACACAAACCGACAACACACACACACACCGACAACACACACACACACACCGACAACACACACACACACCGACAACACACACACACCGACAACACACACACACACACCGACAACACACACACACAACACACACACACACACCGACAACACACACACACACCGACAACACACACACACACACCGACAACACACACACACACACACAAACCGACAACACACACACACACACACCGACAACACACACACACACACCGACAACACACACACACACCGACAACGCACACACACACACACACCGAAAACACACACACACACCAACAAAACATAAACACACACACACTGACAACACACACACACACACACACTGACAACACACACACATACACACCGACAACACACACACACACACACACACACACACACACACACACACACACACACACACCGACAACACACACACACACACACACCGACAACACACACACACACACACCGACAACACACACACACACACACTGACAACACACACACACACACCGACAACACACACACACACACACACACCGACAACACACACACACCGACACACACACACAACACACACACACCGACAACACACACACACACACACCGACAACACACACACACACACACACCGACAACACACACACACCGACACACACACACAACACACACACACCGACAACACACACACACACACACACCGACAACACACACACACACACCGACAACACACACACACACACACAAACCGACAACACACACACACACACACCGACAACACACACACACACACCGACAACACACACACACACACACCGACAACACACACACACACCGACAACACACACACAGACACCGACAACACACACACACACACACCGACAACACACACACACACACCGACAACACACACACACACACACCGACAACACACACACACACACACCGACAACACACACACACACACACACCGACAACACACACACACACACACAACACACACACACACACACCAACAACACACACACACACACCGACAACACACACACACACAACACACACACACACACACCGACAACACACACACACACACATCGACAACACACACACACACACCGACAACACACACACACAACACACACACACACACACCGACAACACACACACACACACACCGACAACACACACACACACACACCGACAACACACACACACCGACAACACACACACACCGACAACACACACACACAACACACACACACACACACCGACAACACACACAGACACCGACAACACACACACACACCGACAACACACACACACACAGACTGACAACACACACACACACCGACAACACACACACACACACCGACAACACACACACACACCGACAACACACACACACACACACACCGACAACACACACACACACACACCGACAACACACACACACACACCGACAACACACACACACACACACACTGACAACACACACACATACACACCGACAACACACACACATACACCGACAACACACACACATACACCGACAACACACACACACACACCGACAACACACACACACACACCGACAACACACACACACACACACACCGACAACACACACACACACACCGACAACACACACACACACCGACAACACACACACACCGACAACACACACACACACACACACACACACACACACACACACACACACACACCGACAACACACACACACACACACCGACAACACACACACACACACACACTGACAACACACACACACACACACCGACAACACACACACACACACACCTGACAACACACACACACACACACACCGACAACACACACACACACACACCGACAACACACACAGACACACACACACCGACAACACACACACACCGACACACACACACAACACACACACACCGACAACACACACACAAACACACCGACAACACACAGACACACACCGACAACACACACACACACACACACCGACAACACACACACACACACCGACAACACACACACACACACACACACACTGACAACACACACACATACACACCGACAACACACACACACACACCGACAACACACACACACACACCGACAACACACACTCACACACACCGACAACACACACACACACACACACACACACACACCGACAACACACACACACACACCGACAACACACACACACACACCGACAACACACACACACACACACTGACAACACACACACATACACACCGACAACACACACACACACACCGACAACACACACACACACACCGACAACACACACACACACACACACACACACACACACCGACAACACACACACACAAACACCGACAACACACACACACACACCGACAACACACACACACACACCGACAACACACACACACACACACACACACACACACACACACACACACCGACAACACACACACACACACACCGACAACACACACACATACACCGACAACACACACACACACACACACACCGACAACACACACACACACACACACCGACAACACACACACACACACACCGACAACACACACACACACACCAGCAACACACACACACACACACACCGACAACACACACACACACACACACACACCGACAACACACACACACACACCGACAACACACACACACACACACTGACAACACACACACACACACCGACAACACACACACACACACACAACACACACACACACACACCGACAACACACACACACACACACCGACAACACACAAACACACACCGACAACACACACACACACACACACCGACAACACACACACACACCGACAACACACACACACACACACTGACAACACACACACATACACACCGACAACACACACACACACACCGACAACACACACACACACACCGACAACACACACACACACACACACACACACACACCGACAACACACACACACAAACACCGACAACACACACACACACACCGACAACACACACACACACACCGACAACACACACACACACAGACACACACACACACACACCGACAACACACACACACACCGACAACACACACACACACACACCGACAACACACACACATACACCGACAACACACACACACACACACACACACACCGACAACACACACACACACACACACCGACAACACACACACACACCGACAACACACACACACACACCAGCAACACACACACACACACCGACAACACACACACACACACACACACCGACAACACACACACACACACCGACAACACACACACACACACACACTGACAACACACACACATACACCGACAACACACACACACACACACACACACACACACACACACCGACAACACACACACACACACCGACAACACACAACACACACCGACAACACACACACACACACACACCGACAACACACACACACACACACCGACAACACACACACACACCGACAACACACACACAGACACCGACAACACACACACACACACACCGACAACACACACACACACACCGACAACACACACACACACACACACCGACAACACACACACACACACCGACAACACACACACACACACACTGACAACACACACACACCGACAACACACACACACACACACAACACACACACACACACACCGACAACACACACACACACACACCGACAACACACACACACACACCGACAACACACACACACACACCGACAACACACACACACACCGACAACACACACACACACACACACACACCGACAACACACACACACACACATCGACAACACACACACACACACACACACCGACAACACACACACACACACACACACACACACCGACAACACACACACACACACACTGACAACACACACACACACACCGACAACACACACACACACACACCGACAACACACACACACACATACACCGACAACACACACACACCGACACACACACACAACACACACACACACACCGACAACACACACACACACACCGACAACACACACACACACACACACACACACACACACACACACACACACACACACACCGACAACACACACACACACACACCGACAACACACACACACACACACCGACAACACACACACACCGACACACACACACAACACACACACACCGACAACACACACACACACACCGACAACACACACACACACACCGACAACACACACACACACACACACAAACCGACAACACACACACACACCGACAACACACACACACACACACCGACAACACACACACATACACCGACAACACACACACACACACACACACACACCGACACACACACACCACACACACACACACACACACCGACAACACACACACACACCACACCGACAACACACACACACACACCGACAACACACACACACACACCGACAACACACACACACACACACACACACCGACACACACACACACACACCGACAACACACACACACACACACCGACAACACACACACACACACCGACACACACACACACACACACACCGACACACACACACACACACCGACAACACACACACACACACACCGACAACACACACACACACACACGACAACACACACACACACACACCGACAACACACACACACACACCGACAACACACACACACACCGACAACACACACACACGACACCGACAACACACACACACACACACCGACAACACACACACACACCGACAACACACACACACACACACACACACACACACACACACACACCGACAACACACACACACACACACCGACAACACACACACACACACCGACAACACACACACACACACACTGACACACACACACACACACCGACAACACACACACACACACACCGACAACACACACACACACACACCGACAACACACACACACACACACACGACAACACACACACACACACCGACAACACACACACACACACCGACAACACACACACACACACACGACACACACACACACACACACACCGACAACACACACACACACACACCGACAACACACACACACACACACCGACAACACACACACACACACACACACACACACACACACACACACACACACACACACCGACAACACACACACACCAACACCGACAACACACACACACACACCGACAACACACACACACACACACACCGACAACACACACACACCACACACACACGACAACACACACACACACACCGACAACACACACACACACACCGACAACACACACACACACACCGACACACACACACACACACCGACAACACACACACACACACGACACACACACACACACACACACACCGACAACACACACACACACACACCGACAACACACACACACACACACACACACACACACACACACACACCGACAACACACACACACACCGACAACACACACACACACACCGACAACACACACACACACACCGACAACCGACAACACACACACACACCGACAACACACACACACACACCGACAACACACACACACACCGACAACACACACACACCGACACACACACACACACACACACACACACACCGACAACACACACACACACACGACAACACACACACACAACACACACACACACACCGACAACACACACACACACCGACACACACACACACACACCGACAACACACACACACACACACGACAACACACACACACACACCGACAACACACACACACACACACCGACAACACACACACACACACACACCGACAACACACACACACCGACACACACACACAACACACACACACACACCGACAACACACACACACACACCGACAACACACACACACACACCGACAACACACACACACACACACCGACAACACACACACAACACACCGACAACACACACACACACCACCGACAACACACACACACACACCGACAACACACACACACACACACACACACACACACACACACCGACAACACACACACACACACACCGACAACACACACACACACACCGACAACCACACACACACACACCGACAACACACACACACACACCACACACACACACACACACCGACAACACACACACACACACACCGACAACACACACACAACACCGACAACACACACACACACACACACACCGACAACACACACACACACACACCGACAACACACACACACACACACCGACAACACACACACACACACCACCACACACACACACACACACACCGACACACACACACACACACACACACACCGACAACACACACACACACACCGACAACACACACACACACACACCGACAACACACACACACACACCGACAACACACACACACACACACACACACACACACACACACACCGACAACACACACACACACACACCGACAACACACACACACACACCGACAACACACACACACACACACACCGACAACACACACACACACACCGACAACACACACACACACACACCGACAACACACACACACACACACCGACAACACACACACACACACCGACAACACACACACACACACCGACAACACACACACACACACACACACACACACACACACACACCGACAACACACACACACACACACACACCGACAACACACACACACACACCGACAACACACACACACACACACACACACACACACACACACCGACAACACACACACACACCGACAACACACACACACACACACCGACAACACACACACACACACCGACAACACACACACACACACACACACACACACACACACACACACACACACACACACACACACACACACCGACAACACACACACACACACCGACAACACACACACACACCGACAACACACACACACACACACACACACCGACAACACACACACACACACCGACAACACACACACACACACACACGACAACACACACACACACCGACAACACACACACACACACACAACACACACACACACACACCGACAACACACACACACCACACCGACAACACACACACACACACCGACAACACACACACACACACACACCGACAACACACACACACACACACACGACAACACACACACACACACCGACAACACACACACACACACCGACAACACACACACACACACACCGACAACACACACACACACACACGACAACACACACACACACACACACCGACAACACACACACACACACCGACAACACACACACACACACACACACACACACACACACACCGACAACACACACACACACACGACAACACACACACACACACACCGACAACACACACACACACACACCGACAACACACACACACACACCGACAACACACACACACACACCGACAACACACACACACACCGACACACACACACCGACAACACACACACACACACACGACAACACACACACACACACACCGACAACACACACACCACACACACACACACACCGACAACACACACACACACCGACACACACACACACACCGACAACACACACACACACACACTGACAACACACACACACACACCGACAACACACACACACACACACCGACAACACACACACACACACACACCGACAACACACACACACCGACACACACACACAACACACACACACACACCGACAACACACACACACACACCGACAACACACACACACACACCGACAACACACACACACACACACGACAACACACACACACACACACCGACAACACACACACACACACCGACAACACACACACACACACACCGACAACACACACACACACACACACACACACACACACACCGACAACACACACACACACACCGACAACACACACACACACACCGACAACACACACACACACACCGACAACACACACACACACACACACACACACACACACCGACAACACACACACACACACACCGACAACACACACACATACACCGACAACACACACACACACACACACACACCCGACAACACACACACACACACACACCGACAACACACACACACACACACCGACAACACACACACACACACCAGCAACACACACACACACACACACCGACAACACACACACACACACACACACACCGACAACACACACACACACACCGACAACACACACACACACACACTGACAACACACACACACACACCGACAACACACACACACACACACAACACACACACACACACACCGACAACACACACACACACACACCGACAACACACAAACACACACCGACAACACACACACACACACACACCGACAACACACACACACACACACACACGACAACACACACACACACCGACAACACACACACAGACACCGACAACACACACACACACACACCGACAACACACACACACACACCGACAACACACACACACACACACACACACACACACCGACAACACACACACACAACACCGACAACACACACACACACACCGACAACACACACACACACACCGACAACACACACACACACACACACACACACACACACACACCGACAACACACACACACACCGACAACACACACACACACACACCGACAACACACACACACACACCGACAACACACACACACACACACACACACACCGACAACACACACACACACACACACCGACAACACACACACACACCGACAACACACACACACACACCAGCAACACACACACACACACCGACAACACACACACACACACACACACACCGACAACACACACACACACACACCGACAACACACACACACACACACACCGACAACACACACACACACACCGACAACACACACACACACACCGACAACACACACACACACACACCGACAACACACACACACACACACACGACAACACACACACACACACCGACAACACACACACACACACACACCGACAACACACACACACACACACGACAACACACACACACACCGACAACACACACACACACACCGACAACACACACACACACACACCGACAACACACACACACACACCGACAACACACACACACACACACACCGACAACACACACACACACACCGACAACACACACACACACACACGACACACACACACACACCGACAACACACACACACACACACACAACACACACACACACACACCGACAACACACACACACACACACCGACAACACACACACACACACCGACAACACACACACACACACCGACAACACACACACACACCGACAACACACACACACACACCACACACACACCGACAACACACACACACACACACGACACACACACACACACACACACACACCGACAACACACACACACACGACACACACACACACACCGACAACACACACACACACACACTGACAACACACACACACACACCGACAACACACACACACACACACCGACAACACACACACACACACACCGACAACACACACACACCGACACACACACACAACACACACACACACACCGACAACACACACACACACACCGACAACACACACACACACACACACACACACACACACACACACACACACACACACACCGACAACACACACACACACACACCGACAACACACACACACACACACCGACAACACACACACACCGACACACACACACAACACACACACACCGACAACACACACACACACACACCGACAACACACACACACACACCGACAACACACACACACACACACACAACCGACAACACACACACACACCGACAACACACACACACACACACCGACAACACACACACACACACCGACAACACACACACACACACACACACACACCGACAACACACACACACACACACACCGACAACACACACACACACACACCGACAACACACACACACACACCAGCAACACACACACACACACACACCGACACACACACACACACACACACACACCGACAACACACACACACACACCGACAACACACACACACACACACTGACAACACACACACACACACCGACAACACACACACACACACACAACACACACACACACACACCGACAACACACACACACACACACCGACAACACACACACACACACCGACAACACACACACACACACACACCGACAACACACACACACACACACACACGACACACACACACACACACCGACAACACACACACACACACCGACAACACACACACACACACACCGACAACACACACACACACACCGACACACACACACACACACACACACCGACAACACACACACACACACACCGACAACACACACACACACACCGACAACACACACACACACACACCGACAACACACACACACACCGACAACACACACACACACACACAACACACACACACACACACCGACAACACACACACACACACACCGACAACACACACACACACACCGACAACACACACACACACACCGACAACACACACACACACCGACACACACACACACACACACACACACCGACAACACACACACACACACACGACACACACACACACACACACACCGACAACACACACACACACACACACACACACACCGACAACACACACACACACACACACGACACACACACACACACCGACAACACACACACACACACACCGACAACACACACACACACACACACCGACAACACACACACACCGACACACACACACAACACACACACACACACCGACAACACACACACACACACCGACAACACACACACACACACACACACACACACACACACACACACACACACCGACAACACACACACACACACACCGACAACACACACACACACACACCGACAACACACACACACACGACACACACACACACACACACACACACCGACAACACACACACACACCGACAACACACACACACACACCGACAACACACACACACACACACACAACCGACAACACACACACACACCGACAACACACACACACACACCGACAACACACACACACACCGACAACACACACACACCGACAACACACACACACACACACACACACACACCGACAACACACACACACACACGACAACACACACACACACACACACACACACACCGACAACACACACACACACACGACACACACACACACACACCGACAACACACACACACACACACGACAACACACACACACACACCGACAACACACACACACACACACCGACAACACACACACACACACACACCGACAACACACACACACCGACACACACACACAACACACACACACACACCGACAACACACACACACACACCGACAACACACACACACACACACACACACACACACACACACACACACACACACCGACAACACACACACACACACACCGACAACACACACACACACACCGACAACACACACACACACGACACACACACACACACACACACACCGACAACACACACACACACACACCGACAACACACACACACACACCGACAACACACACACACACACACACAAACCGACAACACACACACACACCGACAACACACACACACACACCGACAACACACACACACACACCGACAACACACACACACACACACACACACACACACACACCGACAACACACACACACACACACACCACAACACACACACACACACCGACAACACACACACACACACCGACAACACACACACACACACACCGACACACACACACACACACACACACACCGACAACACACACACACACACCGACAACACACACACACACACACGACAACACACACACACACACACCGACAACACACACACACACACAGACACACACACACACACACCGACAACACACACACACACACACACGACAACACACACACACACACCGACAACACACACACACACACACACACACACACACACACACACACACACCGACACACACACACACACACCGACAACACACACACACACACCGACAACACACACACACACACACCGACAACACACACACACACACCGACAACACACACACACACACCACGACAACACACACACACACACACCGACAACACACACACACACACACACAACACACACACACACACCGACAACACACACACACACACACCGACAACACACACACACACACACACGACAACACACACACACCACACACACACACACACACACACACACCGACAACACACACACACACACACCGACAACACACACACACACACCGACAACACACACACACACACCGACAACACACACACACACACACACGACACACACACACACACACACCGACAACACACACACACACACCGACAACACACACACACACACGACACACACACACCACACACACACACCGACAACACACACACACACACACACAACACACACACACCGACAACACACACACACACACCGACAACACACACACACACACGACAACACACACACACACACGACACACACACACACACACACACACACACCGACAACACACACACACACACACCGACAACACACACACACACACACACACACACACACACACACACACACACACCGACAACACACACACACACACACCGACAACACACACACACACACACCGACAACACACACACACACACACACACACACACACACACACACCGACAACACACACACACACACCGACAACACACACACACACACCGACAACACACACACACACACACACACACCGACAACACACACACACACCGACACACACACACACACACCACACACACACACACACCGACAACACACACACACCACACACACGACACACACACACACACACACACCGACAACACACACACACACACGACAACACACACACACACACACACACACACACACACACACACACACACCGACAACACACACACACACCGACAACACACACACACACACACCGACAACACACACACACACACCGACAACACACACACACACACCGACACACACACACACACACACACACCGACAACACACACACACACACACCGACAACACACACACACACACCGACAACACACACACACACACCGACAACACACACACACACAACACACACACACACACACACCGACAACACACACACACACACACACACACACACCGACAACACACACACACACACACGACAACACACACACACACACCGACACACACACACACACACACACCGACAACACACACACACACACACCGACAACACACACACACACACCGACAACACACACACACACACACACACACACACACACACACACCGACAACACACACACACACCGACAACACACACACACACGACAACACACACACACACACACACACACACACACACACACCGACAACACACACACACACCACACACACACACACACCGACAACACACACACACACACCGACAACACACACACACACACACCGACAACACACACACACACACACCGACAACACACACACACACACACCGACAACACACACACACACACCGACAACACACACACACACACCGACAACACACACACACACACACACCGACAACACACACACACACACCGACAACACAACACACACACACACCGACAACACACACACACACACACACGACAACACACACACAACACACCGACACACACACACACACACCGCCACACACACACACACACCGACAACACACACACACACACCGACAACACACACACACACACGACAACACACACACACACACACCGACAACACACACACACACACACGACAACACACACACACACACCGACAACACACACACACACACACCGACAACACACACACACACACACACACACACACACACACACACACCGACAACACACACACACACACACCGACAACACACACACACACACACACCACACACACACACACCGACACACACACACACACACACACACACCGACAACACACACACACACACACCGACAACACACACACACACACCGACACACACACACACACACCGACAACACACACACACACACACCGACAACACACACACACACACCGACAACACACACACACACCGACACACACACACACCGACAACACACACACACACACCGACAACACACACACACACACACGACAACACACACACACACACCGACAACACACACACACACCGACAACACACACACACACACCGACAACACACACACACACACCGACAACACACACACACACACACACCGACAACACACACACACACACACACACACACACACACACACACACACCGACAACACACACACACACACCGACAACACACACACACACACACCGACAACACACACACACACACACGACAACACACACACACACACCGACAACACACACACACCACACGACACACACACACACACACCGACAACACACACACACACACCGACAACACACACACACACACACACCACAACACACACACACACACCGACAACACACACACACACACACACGACAACACACACACACACACACCGACAACACACACACACCGACACACACACACACACACACACACACCGACAACACACACACACACACCGACAACAACACACACACACACCGACAACACACACACACACCACCACACACACACACACACCGACAACACACACACACACACCGACACACACACACACACACACACACACACACACACACACACACACACACACACCGACAACACACACACACACACCACACCGACACACACACACACACACACCGACAACACACACACACACACCGACAACACACACACACACACACCGACAACACACACACACACACACCGACAACACACACACACACACACGACAACACACACACACACACCACACACACACACACACACCGACAACACACACACACACACACCGACAACACACACACACACCGACACACACACACACACACACACGACAACACACACACACACACACCGACAACACACACACACACACGACAACACACACACACACACCGACAACACACACACACACACCGACAACACACACACACACACCGACAACACACACACACACACACGACAACACACACACACACACACCGACAACACACACACACACACCGACAACACACACACACACACACACCGACACACACACACACACACACACACACCGACAACACACACACACACACCGACAACACACACACACACACACGACAACACACACACACACACACACCGACAACACACACACACACACACCGACAACACACACACACACACCGACAACACACACACACACCGACAACACACACACACCGACAACACACACACACACACACCGACAACACACACACACACACACACACACACCGACAACACACACACACACCGACAACACACACACACACACCGACAACACACACACACACACCGACAACACACACACACACCGACAACACACACACACACACCGACAACACACACACACACACCGACAACACACACACACACACACCGACAACACACACACACACACCGACAACACACACACACACACCGACAACACACACACACACACACCGACAACACACACACACACACACCGACACACACACACACACACACCGACAACACACACACACACACACACACACACACACACGACACACACACACACACACCGACAACACACACACACACACACCGACAACACACACACACACACACCGACACACACACACACACACACACACCGACAACACACACACACACACCGACAACACACACACACACACACCGACAACACACACACACACACCGACAACACACACACACACCACACACACACACACGACAACACACACACACACACACACCGACAACACACACACACACACACGACAACACACACACACCGACACACACACACACACACACACACCGACAACACACACACACACACCGACAACACACACACACACACCGACAACACACACACACACACACACACAACCACACACACACACACACACCGACAACACACACACACACACACGACAACACACACACACACACCGACAACACACACACCGACACACACACACACACACCGACAACACACACACACACACACACACACACACCGACAACACACACACACACCGACAACACACACACACACACCGACACACACACACACACACACCGACAACACACACACACACACACGACAACACACACACACACACACACCGACAACACACACACACACACCGACAACACACACACACACACACCGACAACACACACACACACACGACAACACACACACACACACACCGACAACACACACACACAACACCGACAACACACACACACACACCGACAACACACACACACACACACACGACAACACACACACACACACACCGACAACACACACACACACACCGACAACACACACACACACACCGACACACACACACACACACACACACCGACAACACACACACACACACCGACAACACACACACACACACACCGACAACACACACACACACACCGACAACACACACACACACACACCGACAACACACACACACCACACCGACAACACACACACACACACACGACAACACACACACACACACCGCACACACACACACACACACACCGACAACACACACACACACACACCGACAACACACACACACACACCGACAACACACACACACACACCGACAACACACACACACACACACCGACAACACACACACACACCGACAACACACACACACACACACACGACAACACACACACACACACACCGACAACACACACACACACACACCGACACACACACACACACACACACCGACAACACACACACACACACACACACACACACACACACACCGACAACACACACACACACACCGACAACACACACACACACACACCGACAACACACACACACCACACACCGACAACACACACACACACACACCGACAACACACACACACACACCGACAACACACACACACACACACACACACACACACACACACAACACACACACACACCGACAACACACACACACACACACCGACAACACACACACACACACACGACAACACACACACACCGACAACACACACACACACACACACACACACACACACACACACACACACACACCGACAACACACACACACACACCGACAACACACACACACACACACGACAACACACACACACACACACCGACAACACACACACACCGACAACACACACACACCGACAACACACACACACAACACACACACACACACCGACAACACACACACACACCGACAACACACACACACACACCGACAACACACACACACACACACGACAACACACACACACACACACCGACAACACACACACACACACCGACAACACACACACACACCGACAACACACACACACACACACCGACAACACCACACACACACACCGACAACACACACACACACACCGACAACACACACACACACACCGACAACACACACACACACACACCGACAACACACACACACACCGACAACACACACACACACACACACCGACAACACACACACACACACACCGACAACACACACACACACACACCGACAACACACACACACACACACACCGACAACACACACACACACCGACAACACACACACACACACACCGACAACACACACACACACACCGACAACACACACACACACACCACACACACACACACACACACCGACAACACACACACACACACATCGACAACACACACACACACACCGACAACACACACACACACACACACACACACACACCGACAACACACACACACACACACCGACAACACACACACACACACACCGACACACACACACACACCGACAACACACACACACACAACACCGACAACACACACACACACACACACACACACACCGACAACACACACACACACCGACAACACACACACACACACCGACAACACACACACACACACACACGACAACACACACACACACACACACAACACACACACACCACACCGACAACACACACACACACCGACAACACACACACACACACACACCGACAACACACACACACACCGACAACACACACACACACACACGACAACACACACACACACACCGACAACACACACACACACACACCGACAACACACACACACACACACACACACACACACACACACCGACAACACACACACACACACACGACAACACACACACACACACACCGACAACACACACACACACACACGACAACACACACACACACACCGACAACACACACACACACACACACGACACACACACACACACACACACACCGACAACACACACACACACACACACACACCGACAACACACACACACACACCGACACACACACACACACACGACAACACACACACACACACCGACAACACACACACACACACACAACACACACACACACACACCGACAACACACACACACACACACCGACAACACACACACACACACCGACAACACACACACACACACACACCGACAACACACACACACACACACCGACAACACACACACACACACCGACAACACACACACAGACACCGACAACACACACACACACACACCGACAACACACACACACACCGACAACACACACACACACACACACCGACAACACACACACACACACACCGACAACACACACACACACACACCGACAACACACACACACACACACACCGACAACACACACACACACACACACACACACACACACACCGACAACACACACACACACACCGACAACACACACACACACACACACACACACACACACACCGACAACACACACACACACACACGACAACACACACACACACACCGACAACACACACACACAACACACACACACACACCGACACACACACACACACACCGACAACACACACACACACACACCGACAACACACACACACCGACAACACACACACACCGACAACACACACACACACACACACACACACACCGACAACACACACACACACCGACAACACACACACACACACCGACAACACACACACACACACCGACAACACACACACACACACACACACACACACACACACCGACAACACAACACACACACACACACCGACAACACACACACACACACACCGACAACACACACACACACACACACACACACACACACACACACACCGACAACACACACACACACACACCGACAACACACACACACACACCGACAACACACACACACACACACACAACACACAACACACACACACCGACAACACACACACACACACCGACAACACACACACACACCGACAACACACACACACCGACACACACACACACACACACCGACAACACACACACACAACACACACACACACACCGACAACACACACACACACCGACAACACACACACACACACCGACAACACACACACACACACACACGACAACACACACACACACACACCACAACACACACACACACACCGACAACACACACACACACACCGACAACACACACACACACACACGACAACACACACACACACCGACAACACAACACACACACACACTGACAACACACACACACACACTGACAACACACACACACACACACCGACAACACACACACACACACACACACACACACACACACCGACAACACACACACACACACCGACAACACACACACACACACACCGACAACACACACACACACACCGACAACACACACACACACACGACAACACACACACACACACACACCGACAACACACACACACACACACCGACAACACACACACACACACACAGACAACACACACACACACCGACAACACACACACACACACACACACACCGACAACACACACACACACACCGACAACACACACACACACACACCGACAACACACACACACACACCGACAACACACACACACACACACAACACACACACACACACACCGACAACACACACACACACACACCGACAACACACACACACACACCGACAACACACACACACACACACACCGACAACACACACACACACACACCGACAACACACACACACACCGACAACACACACACACACACCGACACACACACACACACACACCGACAACACACACACACACCGACAACACACACACACACACACACACCGACAACACACACACACACACACCGACAACACACACACACACACACCGACAACACACACACACACACACACCGACAACACACACACACCGACAACACACACACACACACACCGACAACACACACACACACACCGACAACACACACACACACAACACACACACACACACACCGACAACACACACACACACACACGACAACACACACACACACACCGACAACACACACACACACACACACACACACACACACGACAACACACACACACACCGACACACACACACACACCGACACACACACACACACCGACACACACACACACACCGACAACACACACACACACACACACACACGACAACACACACACACACCGACAACACACACACACACACCGACAACACACACACACACACACGACACACACACACACACACCGACAACACACACACACACACCGACACACACACACACACACCGACAACACACACACACACACACACCGACAACACACACACACACACCGACACACACACACACACACCGACAACACACACACACACACCGACAACACACACACACACACACCGACAACACACACACACACACCGACAACACACACACACACACACCGACAACACACACACACACACACCGACAACACACACACACACACACCGACAACACACACACACACACACCGACAACACACACACACACACACCGACAACACACACACACACACACCGACAACACACACACACACACACACCGACAACACACACACACACACACACACACACACACACACACACCGACAACACACACACACACACCGACAACACACACACACACACACACACACACACACACACACCGACAACACACACACACACACACCGACAACACACACACACACACCGACAACACACACACACACACACACACACACACCGACAACACACACACACACACACCGACAACACACACACACACACACCGACAACACACACACACACACCGACAACACACACACACACGACAACACACACACCACAACACACACACACACACCGACAACACACACACACACCGACAACACACACACACACACCGACAACACACACACACACCGACAACACACACACACACACACCGACAACACACACACACACACCGACAACACACACACACACCGACAACACACACACACACACACACCGACAACACACACACACACACACCGACAACACACACACACACACCGACAACACACACACACACACCGACAACACACACACACACACACCGACAACACACACACACACCACAACACACACACACACACACACCGACAACACACACACACACACACCGACAACACACACACACACACACCGACAACACACACACACACACACACCACACACACACACACACAACACACACACACACACACCGACAACACACACACACACACCGACAACACACACACACACACACACACACACACACACACCGACAACACACACACACACACACCGACAACACACACACACACACCGACAACACACACACACACACACACACACACACACCGACAACACACACACACACACACCGACAACACACACACACACACACCGACAACACACACACACACCGACAACACACACACACACACACCGACAACACACACACACACACCGACCACACACACACACACACACACCGACAACACACACACACACACCGACACACACACACACACACCGACAACACACACACACACCGACAACACACACACACACACACACACACACACACACACACCGACAACACACACACACACACACCGACAACACACACACACACACACCGACAACACACACACACACACACACCGACAACACACACACACACACCGACAACACACACACACACACACCGACAACACACACACAACACACCGACAACACACACACACACACACCGACAACACACACACACACGACACACACACACACACACACACACACCGACAACACACACACACACACCGACAACACACACACACACACCGACAACACACACACACACACACACACACGACAACACACACACACACACCGACAACACACACACACACACCGACAACACACACACACACCGACACACACACACACACACACACCGACACACACACACACACACACCGACAACACACACACACACACACCGACAACACACACACACACACACCGACAACACACACACACACACCGACAACACACACACACACACCGACAACACACACACACACACCGACAACACACACACACACACCGACACACACACACACACACACACACCGACAACACACACACACACACACCGACAACACACACACACACACCGACAACACACACACACACACCACAACACACACACACACACACCGACAACACACACACACACACACCGACAACACACACACACACACACCGACAACACACACACACACAACACACACACACACCGACAACACACACACACACACACCGACAACACACACACACACACCGACAACACACACACACACACACCGACAACACACACACACACACACACCGACAACACACACACACACACACACACACAACACACACACACACACCGACAACACACACACACACACGACAACGACACACACACACACACACACACACACACACACACACACACACACCGACAACACACACACACACACACCGACAACACACACACACACACACCGACAACACACACACACCGACACACACACACACACACACACACCGACAACACACACACACACACCGACAACACACACACACACACCGACAACACACACACACACACACACAACCGACAACACACACACACACACGACACACACACACACACACACCGACAACACACACACACACCGACCACACACACACACACCGACAACACACACACACACACACCGACACACACACACACACACCGACAACACACACACACACACCGACAACACACACACACACACGACACACACACACACACACACACACACACACACCGACAACACACACACACACCGACAACACACACACACACACCGACAACACACACACACACACACGACAACACACACACACACACACCGACAACACACACACACACACACCGACAACACACACACACACACACACCGACAACACACACACACCGACACACACACACACACACACACACACACCGACAACACACACACACACACCGACAACACACACACACACACACACACACACACACACACACACACACACACACACACACACACACCGACAACACACACACACACACACCGACAACACACACACACACACACCGACAACACACACACACACACACACACACACACACACACACACACCGACAACACACACACACACACACCGACAACACACACACACACACCGACAACACACACACACACACACAACCGACACACACACACACACACCGACAACACACACACACACACCGACAACACACACACACACCGACAACACACACACACACCGACAACACACACACACACACACACCGACAACACACACACACAACACACACACACACACCGACAACACACACACACACACCGACAACACACACACACACACCGACAACACACACACACACACACAACCGACAACACACACACACACACACGACAACACACACACACACACCGACAACACACACACACACCGACAACACACACACACACACACACCGACAACACACACACACACACCGACAACACACACACACACACACACCGACAACACACACACACACACACCGACAACACACACACACACACCGACAACACACACACACACACCGACAACACACACACACACACCGACAACACACACACACACACCGACAACACACACACACACACACCGACAACACACACACACACACACCGACAACACACACACACACACCGACAACACACACACACACCGACAACACACACACACACACACACACACCGACAACACACACACACACACATCGACAACACACACACACACACACACACACACACACACACACACACACACACACACACACACCGACAACACACACACACACACACTGACAACACACACACACACACCGACAACACACACACACACACACCGACAACACACACACACACACACACCGACAACACACACACACCGACACACACACACAACACACACACACACACCGACAACACACACACACACACACACACACACACACACACACACACACACACACACACACACACACACACACCGACAACACACACACACACACACCGACAACACACACACACACACACCGACAACACACACACACCGACACACACACACACACACACACACCGACAACACACACACACACCGACAACACACACACACACACCGACAACACACACACACACACACACAAACCGACAACACACACACACACCGACAACACACACACACACACCGACAACACACACACACACCGACAACACACACACACCGACAACACACACACACACACACACCGACAACACACACACACAACACACACACACACACCGAAACACACACACACACCGACAACACACACACACAACACACACACACACACCGACAACACACACACACACCGACAACACACACACACACACCGACAACACACACACACACACACTGACAACACACACACACACACCGACAACACACACACACACACACCGACAACACACACACACACACACACCGACAACACACACACACCGACACACACACACAACACACACACACACACCGACAACACACACACACACACCGACAACACACACACACACACACACACACACACACACACACACACACACACACACACACACCGACAACACACACACACACACACCGACAACACACACACACACACACCGACAACACACACACACCGACACACACACACAACACACACACACCGACAACACACACACACACACACCGACAACACACACACACACACCGACAACACACACACACACACAAACCGACAACACACACACACACCGACAACACACACACACACACCGACAACACACACACACACCGACAACACACACACACCGACAACACACACACACACACACACCGACAACACACACACACAACACACACACACACACCGACAACACACACACACACCGACAACACACACACACACACCGACAACACACACACACACACACAACCGACAACACACACACACACACACCGACAACACACACACACACACCGACAACACACACACACACCGACAACACACACACACACACACACCGACAACACACACACACACCGACAAAACACAAACACACACACACTGACAACACACACACACACACACACTGACAACACACACACATACACACCGACAACACACACACACACACACACACACACACACACACACACACCGACAACACACACACACACACACACCGACAACACACACACACACACACCGACAACACACACACACACACACTGACAACACACACACACACACCGACAACACACACACACCGACAACACACACACACCGACACACACACACAACACACACACACCGACAACACACACACACACACACCGACAACACACACACACCGACACACGACACACACACACACACACACCGACAACACACACACACACACACCGACAACACACACACACACACCGACAACACACACACACACACACAACCGACAACACACACACACACACACCGACAACACACACACACACACCGACAACACACACACACACCGACAACACACACACACCGACAACACACACACACACACCGACAACACACACACACAACACACACACACACCGACAACACACACACACACCGACAACACACACACACACACACACCGACAACACACACACACACACCGACAACACACACACACACCGACAACACACACACACACAACACACACACACACACACCACAACACACACACACCGACAACACACACACACACACACACACACACACACACACCGACAACACACACACACACACACCGACAACACACACACACACACCGACAACACACACACACAACACACACACACACACCGACAACACACACACACACCGACAACACACACACACACACACCGACAACACACACACACCGACAACACACACACACCGACAACACACACACACAACACACACACACACACCGACAACACACACACACACCGACAACACACACACACACACCGACAACACACACACACACACACGACAACACACACACACACCGACAACACACACACACACAGACAGACAACACACACACACACCGACAACACACACACACACACCGACAACACACACACACACCGACAACACACACACACACACACACGACAACACACACACACACACACCGACAACACACACACACACCGACAACACACACACAGACACCGACAACACACACACACACACACCGACAACACACACACACACCGACAACACACACACACACACACACCGACAACACACACACACACACACCGACAACACACACACACACACACCGACAACACACACACACACACACACCGACAACACACACACACACACACCGACAACACACACACACACACCGACAACACACACACACACACACACCGACAACACACACACACACAACACACACACACACACACCAACAACACACACACACCGACAACACACACACACACACACACACACACACACACACCGACAACACACACACACACACATCGACAACACACACACACACACCGACAACACACACACACAACACACACACACACACCGACAACACACACACACACACACCGACAACACACACACACACACACCGACAACACACACACACCGACAACACACACACACCGACAACACACACACACAACACACACACACACACCGACAACACACACACACACCGACAACACACACACACACACCGACAACACACACACACACAGACTGACAACACACACACACACCGACAACACACACACACACACCGACAACACACACACACACCGACAACACACACACACACACACACCGACAACACACACACACACACACCGACAACACACACACACACCGACAACACACACACAGACACCGACAACACACACACACACACACCGACAACACACACACACACCGACAACACACACACACACACACCGACAACACACACACACACACACCGACAACACACACACACACACACCGACAACACACACACACACACACACCGACAACACACACACACACAACACACACACACACACACACAACAACACACACACACACACCGACAACACACACACACACAACACACACACACACACACCGACAACACACACACACACACATCGACAACACACACACACACACCGACAACACACACACACAACACACACACACACACCGACAACACACACACACACCGACAACACACACACACACCGACAACACACACACACCGACAACACACACACACACACACCGACAACACACACACACAAACCGACAACACACACACACACACACACCGACAACACACACACACACACCGACAACACACACACACACCGACAACACACACACACCGACAACACACACACACACACCACACACACACACACACACCGACAACACACACACACACACACCGACAACACACACACACACACACACTGACAACACACACACACACACACACACCGACAACACACACACACACACACACTGACAACACACACACACACACACCGACAACACACACACACACACACCGACAACACACACACACACACACCGACAACACACACACACCGACACACACACACAACACACACACACCGACAACACACACACAAACACACCGACAACACACACACACACACCGACAACACACACACACACACACACACAAACCGACAACACACACACACACACACACCGACAACACACACACACACACCGACAACACACACACACACCGACAACACACACACACACACACACCGACAACACACACACACACACACCGACAACACAAACACACACACACCGACAACACACACACACACACACTGACAACACACACACATACACACCGACAACACACACACACACACCGACAACACACACACACACACCGACAACACACACACACACACCGACAACACACACACACACACACACCGACAACACACACACACACAAACCGACAACACACACACACACACCGACAACACACACACACACCGACAACACACACACACACACACACACACCGACAACACACACACACACACATCGACAACACACACACACACACACACCGACAACACACACACACACACACACACACACACACACCGACAACACACACACACACACACTGACAACACACACACACACACCGACAACACACACACACACACACCGACAACACACACACACACACACACCGACACACACACACACACCGACAACACACACACACCGACACACACACACAACACACACACACCGACAACACACACACACACCGACAACACACACACACACACCGACAACACACACACACACACACACAAACCGACAACACACACACACACCGACAACACACACACACACACCGACAACACACACACACACCGACAACACACACACACCGACAACACACACACACACACACACCGACAACACACACACACAACACACACACACACACCGAAACACACACACACACCGACAACACACACACACAACACACACACACACACCGACAACACACACACACACCGACAACACACACACACACACCGACAACACACACACACACACACTGACAACACACACACACACACCGACAACACACACACACACACACCGACAACACACACACACACACACACCGACAACACACACACACCGACACACACCGACAACACACACACACACACCGACAACACACACACACACACCGACAACACACACACACACACACACACACACACACACACACACACCACACACACACACACACACACACCGACAACACACACACACACACACCGACAACACACACACACCGACACACACACACAACACACACACACCGACAACACACACACACACACACCGACAACACACACACACACACCGACAACACACACACACACACAAACCGACAACACACACACACACCGACAACACACACACACACACCGACAACACACACACACACCGACAACACACACACACCGACAACACACACACACACACACACCGACAACACACACACACAACACACACACACACACCGACAACACACACACACACCGACAACACACACACACACACCGACAACACACACACACACACACAACCGACAACACACACACACACACACTGACAACACACACACACACACCGACAACACACACACACACCGACAACACACACACACACACACACCGACAACACACACACACACCGACAACACATAACACACACACACTGACAACACACACACACACACACACTGACAACACACACACATACACACCGACAACACACACACACACACACACACACACACACACACACACACACACACACACCGACAACACACACACACACACACCGACAACACACACACACACACACACTGACAACACACACACACACACACACACCGACAACACACACACACACACACACTGACAACACACACACACACACACCGACAACACACACACACACACCGACAACACACACACACACACACCGACAACACACACACACCGACACACACACACAACACACACACACCGACAACACACACACACACACACCGACAACACACAGACACACACCGACAACACACACACACACACACACACAACCGACAACACACACACACACACACACCGACAACACACACACACACACCGACAACACACACACACACCGACAACACACACACACACACACACCGACAACACACACACACACACACCGACAACACATAACACACACACACCGACAACACACACACACACACACTGACAACACACAAACATACACACCGACAACACACACACACACACCGACAACACACACACACACACCGACAACACACACACACACACCGACAACACACACACACACACACACCGACAACACACACACACACAAACCGACAACACACACACACACACCGACAACACACACACACACCGACAACAACACACACACACACACACACCGACAACACACACACACACACATCGACAACACACACACACACACACACCGACAACACACACACACACACACACACACACACACACCGACAACACACACACACACACACTGACAACACACACACACACACCGACAACACACACACACACACACCGACAACACACACACACACACACACCGACAACACACACACACCGACACACACACACAACACACACACACACACCGACAACACACACACACACACCGACAACACACACACACACACACACAGACACACACACACACACACACACACACACCGACAACACACACACACACACACCGACAACACACACACACACACACCGACAACACACACACACCGACACACACACACAACACACACACACCGACAACACACACACACACCGACAACACACACACACACACCGACAACACACACACACACACACACAACCGACAACACACACACACACCGACAACACACACACACACACCGACAACACACACACACACCGACAACACACACACACCGACAACACACACACACACACACCGACAACACACACACACAACACACACACACACACCGAAACACACACACACACCGACAACACACACACACAACACACACACACACACCGACAACACACACACACACCGACAACACACACACACACACCGACAACACACACACACACACACTGACAACACACACACACACACACCGACAACACACACACACACACACCGACAACACACACACACACACACACCGACAACACACACACACCGACACACACACACAACACACACACACACACCGACAACACACACACACACACCGACAACACACACACACACACACACACACACACACACACACACACACACACACACACACACACACCGACAACACACACACACACACACCGACAACACACACACACACACACCGACAACACACACACACCGACACACACACACAACACACACACACCGACAACACACACACACACACACCGACAACACACACACACACACCGACAACACACACACACACACAAACCGACAACACACACACACACCGACAACACACACACACACACCGACAACACACACACACACCGACAACACACACACACCGACAACACACACACACACACACACCGACAACACACACACACAACACACACACACACACCGACAACACACACACACACACCGACAACACACACACACACACCGACAACACACACACACACACACAAACCGACAACACACACACACACACACTGACAACACACACACACACACCGACAACACACACACACACCGACAACACACACACACACACACACCGACAACACACACACACACCGACAACACATAAACACACACACACCGACAACACACACACACACACACTGACAACACACACACATACACACCGACAACACACACACACACACCGACAACACACACACACACACCGACAACACACACACACACACCGACAACACACACACACACACACACCGACAACACACACACACACAAACCGACAACACACACACACACACCGACAACACACACACACACCGACAACACACACACACACACACACACACCGACAACACACACACACACACATCGACAACACACACACACACACACACCGACAACACACACACACACACACACACACACACACACCGACAACACACACACACACACACTGACAACACACACACACACACCGACAACACACACACACACACACCGACAACACACACACACACACACACCGACAACACACACACACCGACACACACACACAACACACACACACACACCGACAACACACACACACACACCGACAACACACACACACACACACACACACACACACACACACACACACACACACCGACAACACACACACACACACACCGACAACACACACACACACACACCGACAACACACACACACCGACACACACACACAACACACACACACCGACAACACACACACACACCGACAACACACACACACACACCGACAACACACACACACACACACACAAACCGACAACACACACACACACCGACAACACACACACACACACCGACAACACACACACACACCGACAACACACACACACCGACAACACACACACACACACACACCGACAACACACACACACAACACACACACACACACCGAAACACACACACACACCGACAACACACACACACAACACACACACACACACCGACAACACACACACACACCGACAACACACACACACACACCGACAACACACACACACACACACTGACAACACACACACACACACCGACAACACACACACACACACACCGACAACACACACACACACACACACCGACAACACACACACACCGACACACACACACAACACACACACACACACCGACAACACACACACACACACCGACAACACACACACACACACACACACACACACACACACACACACACACACACACACACACACCGACAACACACACACACACACACCGACAACACACACACACACACACCGACAACACACACACACCGACACACACACACAACACACACACACCGACAACACACACACACACACACCGACAACACACACACACACACCGACAACACACACACACACACAAACCGACAACACACACACACACCGACAACACACACACACACACCGACAACACACACACACACCGACAACACACACACACCGACAACACACACACACACACACACCCGACAACACACACACACAACACACACACACACACCGACAACACACACACACACCGACAACACACACACACACACCGACAACACACACACACACACACAAACCGACAACACACACACACACACACACTGACAACACACACACACACACCGACAACACACACACACACCGACAACACACACACACACACACACCGACAACACACACACACACCGACAAAACATAAACACACACACACTGACAACACACACACACACACACACTGACAACACACACACATACACACCGACAACACACACACACACACACACAACACACACACACACACACACCGACAACACACACACACACACACACCGACAACACACACACACACACACCGACAACACACACACACACACACTGACAACACACACACACACACCGACAACACACACACACCGACAACACACACACACCGACACACACACACACACACACACACACCGACAACACACACACACACACACCGACAACACACACACACCGACACACACACACAACACACACACACCGACAACACACACACACACACACCGACAACACACACACACACACCGACAACACACACACACACACACAAACCGACAACACACACACACACACACCGACAACACACACACACACACCGACAACACACACACACACCGACAACACACACACACCGACAACACACACACACACACCGACAACACACACACACAACACACACACACACCGACAACACACACACACACCGACAACACACACACACACACACACCGACAACACACACACACACACCGACAACACACACACACACCGACAACACACACACACACAACACACACACACACACACCAACAACACACACACACCGACAACACACACACACACAACACACACACACACACACCGACAACACACACACACACACATCGACAACACACACACACACACCGACAACACACACACACAACACACACACACACACCGACAACACACACACACACCGACAACACACACACACACACACCGACAACACACACACACCGACAACACACACACACCGACAACACACACACACAACACACACACACACACCGACAACACACACAGACACCGACAACACACACACACACACCGACAACACACACACACACAGACTGACAACACACACACACACCGACAACACACACACACACAGACTGACAACACACACACACACCGACAACACACACAAACACACCGACAACACACACACACACCGACAACACACACACACACACACACCGACAACACACACACACACACACCGACAACACACACACACACCGACAACACACACACAGACACCGACAACACACACACACACACACCGACAACACACACACACACCGACAACACACACACACACACACACCGACAACACACACACACACACACCGACAACACACACACACACACACCGACAACACACACACACACACACACCGACAACACACACACACACACACCGACAACACACACACACACACCGACAACACACACACACACACACACCGACAACACACACACAAACAACACACACACACACACACCAACAACACACACACACCGACAACACACACACACACAACACACACCACACACACCGACAACACACACACACACACATCGACAACACACACACACACACCGACAACACACACACACAACACACACACACACACCGACAACACACACACACACACACCGACAACACACACACACACACACCGACAACACACACACACCGACAACACACACACACCGACAACACACACACACAACACACACACACACACCGACAACACACACAGACACCGACAACACACACACACACACCGACAACACACACACACACAGACTGACAACACACACACACACCGACAACACACACACACACACCGACAACACACACACACACCGACAACACACACACACACACACACCGACAACACACACACACACACACCGACAACACACACACACACCGACAACACACACACAGACACCGACAACACACACACACACACACCGACAACACACACACACACCGACAACACACACACACACACACCGACAACACACACACACACACACCGACAACACACACACACACACACCGACAACACACACACACACACACACCGACAACACACACACACACAACACACACACACACACACCAACAACACACACACACACACCGACAACACACACACACACAACACACACACACACACACCGACAACACACACACACACACATCGACAACACACACACACACACCGACAACACACACACACAACACACACACACACACCGACAACACACACACACACCGACAACACACACACACACCGACAACACACACACACCGACAACACACACACACACACACCGACAACACACACACACAAACCGACAACACACACACACACACACACCGACAACACACACACACACACCGACAACACACACACACACCGACAACACACACACACCGACAACACACACACACACACACACACACACACACACACCGACAACACACACACACACACACCGACAACACACACACACACACACACTGACTACACACACACACACACACACACCGACAACACACACACACACACACACTGACAACACACACACACACACACCGACAACACACACACACACACACCGACAACACACACACACACACACCGACAACACACACACACCGACATACACACACAACACACACACACCGACAACACACACACAAACACACCGACAACACACAGACACACACCGACAACACACACACACACACACACACAAACCGACAACACACACACACACACACACCGACAACACACACACACACACCGACAACACACACACACACCGACAACACACACACACACACACACCGACAACACACACACACACACACCGACAACACATAAACACACACACACCGACAACACACACACACACACACTGACAACACACACACATACACACCGACAACACACACACACACACCGACAACACACACACACACACCGACAACACACACACACACACCGACAACACACACACACACACACACCGACAACACACACACACACAAACCGACAACACACACACACACACCGACAACACACACACACACCGACAACACACACACACACACACACACACCGACAACACACACACACACACATCGACAACACACACACACACACACACCGACAACACACACACACACACACACACACACACCGACAACACACACACACACACACTGACAACACACACACACACACCGACAACACACACACACACACACCGACAACACACACACACACACACACCGACAACACACACACACCGACAACACACACACACCGACACACACACACAACACACACACACCGACAACACACACACACACCGACAACACACACACACACACCGACAACACACACACACACACACACAAACCGACAACACACACACACACCGACAACACACACACACACACCGACAACACACACACACACCGACAACACACACACACCGACAACACACACACACACACACACCGACAACACACACACACAACACACACACACACACCGAAACACACACACACACCGACAACACACACACACAACACACACACACACACCGACAACACACACACACACCGACAACACACACACACACACCGACAACACACACACACACACACTGACAACACACACACACACACCGACAACACACACACACACACACCGACAACACACACACACACACACACCGACAACACACACACACCGACACACACACACAACACACACACACACACCGACAACACACACACACACACCGACAACACACACACACACACACACACACACACACACACACACACACACACACACACACACACACACCGACAACACACACACACACACACCGACAACACACACACACCGACACACACACACAACACACACACACCGACAACACACACACACACACACCGACAACACACACACACACACCGACAACACACACACACACACAAACCGACAACACACACACACACCGACAACACACACACACACACCGACAACACACACACACACCGACAACACACACACACCGACAACACACACACACACACACACCGACAACACACACACACAACACACACACACACACCGACAACACACACACACACCGACAACACACACACACACACCGACAACACACACACACACACACAAACCGACAACACACACACACACACACTGACAACACACACACACACACCGACAACACACACACACACCGACAACACACACACACACACACACCGACAACACACACACACACCGACAAAACATAAACACACACACACTGACAACACACACACACACACACACTGACAACACACACACATACACACCGACAACACACACACACACACACACACACACCACACACACACACACACACACCGACAACACACACACACACACACACCGACAACACACACACACACACACCGACAACACACACACACACACACTGACAACACACACACACACACCGACAACACACACACACCGACAACACACACACACCGACACACACACACAACACACACACACCGACAACACACACACACACACACCGACAACACACACACACACACACACCGACAACACACACACACCGACACACACACACAACACACACACACCGACAACACACACACACACACACCGACAACACACACACACACACCGACAACACACACACACACACACAAACCGACAACACACACACACACACACCGACAACACACACACACACACCGACAACACACACACACACCGACAACACACACACACCGACAACACACACACACACACACAAACCGACAACACACACACACACACACCGACAACACACACACACACACACACCGACAACACACACACACACACCGACAACACACACACACACCGACAACACACACACACCGACAACACACACACACACACACACACACACACACACACACACACACACACACACCGACAACACACACACACACACACCGACAACACACACACACACACACACACTGACAACACACACACACACACACACACCGACAACACACACACACACACACACTGACAACACACACACACACACACCGACAACACACACACACACACACCGACAACACACACACACACACACCGACAACACACACACACCGACACACACACACAACACACACACACCGACAACACACACACAAACACACCGACAACACACAGACACACACCGACAACACACACACACACACACACACAACCGACAACACACACACACACACCGACAACACACACACACACACCGACAACACACACACACACCGACAACACACACACACACACACACCGACAACACACACACACACACACCGACAACACATAAACACACACACACCGACAACACACACACACACACACTGACAACACACACACATACACACCGACAACACACACACACACACCGACAACACACACACACACACCGACAACACACACACACACACCGACAACACACACACACACACACACCGACAACACACACACACACAAACCGACAACACACACACACACACCGACAACACACACACACACCGACAACACACACACACACACACACCGACAACACACACACACACACATCGACAACACACACACACACACACCGACAACACACACACACACACACACACACACACCGACAACACACACACACACACACTGACAACACACACACACACACCGACAACACACACACACACACACCGACAACACACACACACACACACACCGACAACACACACACACCGACACACACACACAACACACACACACACACCGACAACACACACACACACACCGACAACACACACACACACACACACACACACACACACACACACACACACACACCGACAACACACACACACACACACCGACAACACACACACACACACACCGACAACACACACACACCGACACACACACACAACACACACACACCGACAACACACACACACACCGACAACACACACACACACACTGACAACACACACACACACACACACACCGACAACACACACACACACACACACTGACAACACACACACACACACACCGACAACACACACACACACACACACCGACAACACACACACACACACACCGACAACACACACACACCGACACACACACACAACACACACACACCGACAACACACACACAAACACACCGACAACACACAGACACACACCGACAACACACACACACACACACACACAAACCGACAACACACACACACACACACACCGACAACACACACACACACACCGACAACACACACACACACCGACAACACACACACACACACACACCGACAACACACACACACACACACCGACAACACATAAACACACACACACCGACAACACACACACACACACACTGACAACACACACACATACACACCGACAACACACACACACACACCGACAACACACACACACACACCGACAACACACACACACACACCGACAACACACACACACACACACACCGACAACACACACACACACAAACCGACAACACACACACACACCGACAACACACACACACACCGACAACACACACACACACACACACACACCGACAACACACACACACACACATCGACAACACACACACACACACACACCGACAACACACACACACACACACACACACACACCGACAACACACACACACACACACTGACAACACACACACACACACCGACAACACACACACACACACACCGACAACACACACACACACACACACCGACAACACACACACACCGACACACACACACAACACACACACACACACCGACAACACACACACACACACCGACAACACACACACACACACACACACACACACACACACACACACACACACACACACCGACAACACACACACACACACACCGACAACACACACACACACACACCGACAACACACACACACCGACACACACACACAACACACACACACCGACAACACACACACACACCGACAACACACACACACACACCGACAACACACACACACACACACACAAACCGACAACACACACACACACCGACAACACACACACACACACCGACAACACACACACACACCGACAACACACACACACCGACAACACACACACACACACACACCGACAACACACACACACAACACACACACACACACCGAAACACACACACACACCGACAACACACACACACAACACACACACACACACCGACAACACACACACACACCGACAACACACACACACACACAGACAACACACACACACACACACTGACAACACACACACACACACCGACAACACACACACACACACACCGACAACACACACACACACACACACCGACAACACACACACACCGACACACACACACAACACACACACACACACCGACAACACACACACACACACCGACACACACACACACACACACACACACACACACACACACACACACACACACCGACAACACACACACACACACACCGACAACACACACACACACACACCGACAACACACACACACCGACACACACACACAACACACACACACCGACAACACACACACACACACACCGACAACACACACACACACACCGACAACACACACACACACACACACAAACCGACAACACACACACACACCGACAACACACACACACACACCGACAACACACACACACACCGACAACACACACACACCGACAACACACACACACACACACACCGACACCACACACACTCAACACACACACACACACCGACAACACACACACACACCGACAACACACACACACACACCGACAACACACACACACACACACAAACCGACAACACACACACACACACACCGACAACACACACACACACACCGACAACACACACACACACCGACAACACACACACACACACACACCGACAACACACACACACACCGACAAAACATAAACACACACACACTGACAACACACACACACACACACACTGACAACACACACACATACACACCGACAACACACACACACACACACCACACACACACACACACCGACAACACACACACACACACCGACAACACACACACACACACACCGACAACACACACACACACACACTGACAACACACACACACACACCGACAACACACACACACCGACAACACACACACACCGACACACACACACAACACACACACACCGACAACACACACACACACACACCGACAACACACACACACACACACACCGACAACACACACACACCGACACACACACACAACACACACACACCGACAACACACACACACACACACCGACAACACACACACACCGACAACACACACACACACACACAAACCGACAACACACACACACACACACCGACAACACACACACACACACCGACAACACACACACACACCGACAACACACACACACCGACAACACACACACACACACCGACAACACACACACACAACACACACACACACACCGACAACACACACACACACCGACAACACACACACACACACCGACAACACACACACACACACCGACAACACACACACCGACAACACACACACACACACCGACACCACACACACACACACACACACACCGACAACACACACACACACACACCGACAACACACACACACACACCGACAACACACACACACACACCGACAACACACACACACACCGACAACACACACACACACACACACCGACAACACACACACACACACACCGACAACACACACACACACCGACAAAACACACAGACACCGACAACACACACACACACACACCGACAACACACACACACACCGACAACACACACACACACACACACCGACAACACACACACACACACACCGACAACACACACACACACACACCGACAACACACACACACACACACACCGACAACACACACACACACACACCGACAACACACACACACACACACCGACAACACACACACACACACACACCGACAACACACACACACACAACACACACACACACACACCAACAACACACACACACACACCGACAACACACACACACACAACACACACACACACACACCGACAACACACACACACACACATCGACAACACACACACACACACCGACAACACACACACACAACACACACACACACACCGACAACACACACACACACACACCGACAACACACACACACACACACCGACAACACACACACACCGACAACACACACACACCGACAACACACACACACAACACACACACACACACCGACAACACACACAGACACCGACAACACACACACACACACCGACAACACACACACACACAGACTGACAACACACACACACACCGACAACACACACACACACCGACAACACACACACACACACACACCGACAACACACACACACACACACCGACAACACACACACACACCGACAACACACACACAGACACCGACAACACACACACACACACACCGACAACACACACACACACCGACAACACACACACACACACACACCGACAACACACACACACACACACCGACAACACACACACACACACACCGACAACACACACACACACACCGACAACACACACACACACAACACACACACACACACACCAACAACACACACACACACACCGACAACACACACACACACAACACACACACACACACACCGACAACACACACACACACACATCGACAACACACACACACACACCGACAACACACACACACAACACACACACACACACCGACAACACACACACACACACACCGACAACACACACACACACACACCGACAACACACACACACCGACAACACACACACACACACACCGACAACACACACACACAAACCGACAACACACACACACACACACACCGACAACACACACACACACACCGACAACACACACACACACCGACAACACACACACACCGACAACACACACACACACACACACACACACACCACACACCGACAACACACACACACACACACCGACAACACACACACACACACACACTGACAACACACACACACACACACACACCGACAACACACACACACACACACACTGACAACACACACACACACACACCGACAACACACACACACACACACCGACAACACACACACACACACACCGACAACACACACACACCGACACACACACACAACACACACACACCGACAACACACACACAAACACACCGACAACACACAGACACACACCGACAACACACACACACACACACACACACAACCGACAACACACACACACACACACACCGACAACACACACACACACACCGACAACACACACACACACCGACAACACACACACACACACACACCGACAACACACACACACACACACCGACAACACATAAACACACACACACCGACAACACACACACACACACACTGACAACACACACACATACACACCGACAACACACACACACACACCGACAACACACACACACACACACCGACAACACACACACACACACCGACAACACACACACACACACACACCGACAACACACACACACACAAACCGACAACACACACACACACACCGACAACACACACACACACCGACAACACACACACACACACACACACACACACCGACAACACACACACACACACATCGACAACACACACACACACACACACCGACAACACACACACACACACACACACACACACACCGACAACACACACACACACACACTGACAACACACACACACACACCGACAACACACACACACACACACCGACAACACACACACACACACACCGACAACACACACACACCGACACACACACACAACACACACACACACACCGACAACACACACACACACACCGACAACACACACACACACCACACACACACACACACACACACACACACCGACAACACACACACACACACACCGACAACACACACACACACACACCGACAACACACACACACCGACACACACACACAACACACACACACCGACAACACACACACACACCGACAACACACACACACACACCGACAACACACACACACACACACACAAACCGACAACACACACACACACCGACAACACACACACACACACCGACAACACACACACACACCGACAACACACACACACCGACAACACACACACACACACACACCGACAACACACACACACAACACACACACACACACCGAAACACACACACACACCGACAACACACACACACAACACACACACACACACCGACAACACACACACACACCGACAACACACACACACACACCGACAACACACACACACACACACTGACAACACACACACACACACCGACAACACACACACACACACACCGACAACACACACACACACACACACCGACAACACACACACACCGACACACACACACAACACACACACACACACCGACAACACACACACACACACCGACAACACACACACACACACACACACACACACACACACACACACACACACACACACACACACACACACCGACAACACACACACACACACACCGACAACACACACACACACACACCGACAACACACACACACCGACACACACACACAACACACACACACCGACAACACACACACACACACACACACCGACAACACACACACACACACCGACAACACACACACACACACAAACCGACAACACACACACACACCGACAACACACACACACACACCGACAACACACACACACACCGACAACACACACACACCGACAACACACACACACACACACACCGACAACACACACACACAACACACACACACACACCGACAACACACACACACACCGACAACACACACACACACACCGACAACACACACACACACACACAAACCGACAACACACACACACACACACTGACAACACACACACACACACCGACAACACACACACACACCGACAACACACACACACACACACACCGTCAACACACACACACACCGACAAAACATAAACACACACACACTGACAACACACACACACACACACACTGACAACACACACACATACACACCGACAACACACACACACACACACACACACACACACACACACACACACACACACACACACACCGACAACACACACACACACACACACCGACAACACACACACACACACACACCGACAACACACACACACACACACTGACAACACACACACACACACCGACAACACACACACACCGACAACACACACACACCGACACACACACACAACACACACACACCGACAACACACACACACACACACCGACAACACACACACACACACACACCGACAACACACACACACCGACACACACACACAACACACACACACCGACAACACACACACACACACACCGACAACACACACACACACACCGACAACACACACACACACAAACCGACAACACACACACACACACACCGACAACACACACACACACACCGACAACACACACACACACCGACAACACACACACACCGACAACACACACACACACACCGACAACACACACACACAACACACACACACACCGACAACACACACACACACCGACAACACACACACACACACACACCGACAACACACACACACACACCGACAACACACACACACACCGACAACACACACACACCGACAACACACACACACACACACACACACACACACACACACACACCGACAACACACACACACACACACCGACAACACACACACACACACACACTGACAACACACACACACACACACACACCGACAACACACACACACACACACACTGACAACACACACACACACACACCGACAACACACACACACACACACCGACAACACACACACACCGACACACACACACAACACACACACACCGACAACACACACACAAACACACCGACAACACACAGACACACACCGACAACACACACACACACACACACACAAACCGACAACACACACACACACACACACCGACAACACACACACACACACCGACAACACACACACACACCGACAACACACACACACACACACACACACCGACAACACACACACACACACACCGACAACACATAAACACACACACACCGACAACACACACACACACACACTGACAACACACACACATACACACCGACAACACACACACACACACCGACAACACACACACACACACCGACAACACACACACACACACCGACAACACACACACACACACACACCGACAACACACACACACACAAACCGACAACACACACACACACACACACCGACAACACACACACACACACACACACACCGACAACACACACACACACACATCGACAACACACACACACACACACACCGACAACACACACACACACACACACACACACACCGACAACACACACACACACACACTGACAACACACACACACACACCGACAACACACACACACACACACCGACAACACACACACACACACACACCGACAACACACACACACCGACACACACACACAACACACACACACACACCGACAACACACACACACACCGACAACACACACACACACACACACACACACACACACACACACCGACAACACACACACACACCGACAACACACACACACACACACCGACAACACACACACACCGACACACACACACAACACACACACACCGACAACACACACACACACCGACAACACACACACACACACCGACAACACACACACACACACACACAAACCGACAACACACACACACACACACACAAACCGACAACACACACACACACCGACAACACACACACACACACCGACAACACACACACACACCGACAACACACACACACCGACAACACACACACACACACACACCGACAACACACACACACAACACACACACACACACCGAAACACACACACACACCGACAACACACACACACAACACACACACACACACCGACAACACACACACACACACCGACAACACACACACACACACACACACACACACACACACACACACACACACACACACACACACACCGACAACACACACACACACACACCGACAACACACACACACACACACCGACAACACACACACACCGACACACACACACAACACACACACACCGACAACACACACACACACACACACACCGACAACACACACACACACACCGACAACACACACACACACACAAACCGACAACACACACACACACCGACAACACACACACACACACCGACAACACACACACACACCGACAACACACACACACCGACAACACACACACACACACACCGACAACACACACACACACACACCGACAACACACACACACACCACACACACACACACACCGACAACACACACACACACCGACAACACACACACACACACACACCGACAACACACACACACACCGACAAACACACACACACACACACACACACACACACCGACAACACACACACACACCACAGACAACACACACACATACACACCGACAACACACACACACACACACACACACACACACACACACACACACACACACACACACCGACAACACACACACACACACACACCGACAACACACACACACACACACACCGACAACACACACACACACACACTGACAACACACACACACACACCGACAACACACACACACCGACAACACACACACACCGACACACACACACAACACACACACACCGACAACACACACACACACACACCGACAACACACACACACACACACACCGACAACACACACACACCGACACACACACACAACACACACACACCGACAACACACACACACACACACCGACAACACACACACACACACCGACAACACACACACACACAAACCGACAACACACACACACACACACCGACAACACACACACACACACCGACAACACACACACACACCGACAACACACACACACCGACAACACACACACACACACCGACAACACACACACACAACACACACACACACCGACAACACACACACACACCGACAACACACACACACACACACACCGACAACACACACACACACACCGACAACACACACACACACCGACAACACACACACACCGACAACACACACACACACACACACACACACACACACACACACCGACAACACACACACACACACACCGACAACACACACACACACACACACTGACAACACACACACACACACACACACCGACAACACACACACACACACACACTGACAACACACACACACACACACCGACAACACACACACACACACACCGACAACACACACACACCGACACACACACACAACACACACACACCGACAACACACACACAAACACACCGACAACACACAGACACACACCGACAACACACACACACACACACACACAAACCGACAACACACACACACACACACACCGACAACACACACACACACACCGACAACACACACACACACCGACACACACACACACACACACACACACCGACAACACACACACACACACACCGACAACACATAAACACACACACACCGACAACACACACACACACACACTGACAACACACACACATACACACCGACAACACACACACACACACCGACAACACACACACACACACCGACAACACACACACACACACCGACAACACACACACACACACACACCGACAACACACACACACACAAACCGACAACACACACACACACACACACCGACAACACACACACACACACACACACACCGACAACACACACACACACACATCGACAACACACACACACACACACACCGACAACACACACACACACACACACACACACACACGACAACACACACACACACACACTGACAACACACACACACACACCGACAACACACACACACACACACCGACAACACACACACACACACACACCGACAACACACACACACCGACACACACACACAACACACACACACACACCGACAACACACACACACACCGACAACACACACACACACACACACACACACACACACACACACCGACAACACACACACACACCGACAACACACACACACACACACCGACAACACACACACACCGACACACACACACAACACACACACACCGACAACACACACACACACCGACAACACACACACACACACCGACAACACACACACACACACACACAAACCGACAACACACACACACACCGACAACACACACACACACACCGACAACACACACACACACCGACAACACACACACACCGACAACACACACACACACACACACACCGACAACACACACACACAACACACACACACACACCGAAACACACACACACACCGACAACACACACACACAACACACACACACACACCGACAACACACACACACACCGACAACACACACACACACACCGACAACACACACACACACACACTGACAACACACACACACACACCGACAACACACACACACACACACCGACAACACACACACACACACACACCGACAACACACACACACCGACACACACACACAACACACACACACACACCGACAACACACACACACACACCGACAACACACACACACACACACACACACACACACACACACACACACACACACACACACACACACCGACAACACACACACACACACACCGACAACACACACACACACACACCGACAACACACACACACCGACACACACACACACACACACACACACCGACAACACACACACACACACACCGACAACACACACACACACCGACAACACACACACACACACACACAACCGACAACACACACACACACCGACAACACACACACACACACCGACAACACACACACACACCGACAACACACACACACCGACAACACACACACACACACACACCGACACCACACACACACAACACACACACACACACCGACAACACACACACACACCGACAACACACACACACACACCGACAACACACACACACACACACAACCGACAACACACACACACACACACCGACAACACACACACACACACCGACAACACACACACACACCGACAACACACACACACACACACACCGACAACACACACACACACACACCGACAACACACACACACCGACAACACACACACACCGACACACACACACACACACACACACACACACCGACAACACACACACACACACACGACACACACACACACACACACACCGACAACACACACACACACACACACACACACACACACCGACAACACACACACACACACACGACAACACACACACACACACCGACAACACACACACACACACACACCGACAACACACACACACACACACCGACAACACACACACACCGACACACACACACACACACACACACACACCGACAACACACACACACACACCGACAACACACACACACACACACACACACACACACACACACACACACACACCGACAACACACACACACACACACCGACAACACACACACACACACACCGACAACACACACACACCGACACACACACACACACACACACACACCGACAACACACACACACACACCGACAACACACACACACACACCGACAACACACACACACACACACACACACCGACACACACACACACACACCGACAACACACACACACACACCGACAACACACACACACACCGACAACACACACACACCGACAACACACACACACACACACACCGACAACACACACACACACACACACACACACACACCGACAACACACACACACACCGACAACACACACACACACACACACACACACACCGACAACACACACACACACCGACAACACACACACACACACCGACAACACACACACACACACACCGACAACACACACACACACACCGACAACACACACACACACACACCGACAACACACACACACACACACCGACAACACACACACACCGACACACACACACAACACACACACACACACCGACAACACACACACACACACCGACAACACACACACACACACACACAACACACACACACACACACACACACACACACACACACACACACCGACAACACACACACACACACACCGACAACACACACACACACACACCGACAACACACACACACCGACACACACACACAACACACACACACCGACAACACACACACACACACACACCGACAACACACACACACACACCGACAACACACACACACACACACAACCGACAACACACACACACACCGACAACACACACACACACACCGACAACACACACACACACCGACAACACACACACACCGACAACACACACACACACACACACCGACAACACACACACACAACACACACACACACACCGACAACACACACACACACCGACAACACACACACACACACCGACAACACACACACACACACACAACCGACAACACACACACACACACACCGACAACACACACACACACACCGACAACACACACACACACCGACAACACACACACACACACACACCGACAACACACACACACACCGACAACACACACACACACACACGACAACACACACACACACACACACGACAACACACACACACACACCGACAACACACACACACACACACACACACACACACACACACACACACACACACACACACACACCGACACACACACACACACACACACCGACAACACACACACACACACACACCGACAACACACACACACACACACCGACAACACACACACACACACCGACAACACACACACACACGACAACACACACACACCGACACACACACACACACACACACACCGACAACACACACACACACACACCGACAACACACACACACACACACCGACAACACACACACACCGACACACACACACAACACACACACACCGACAACACACACACACACACACCGACAACACACACACACACACCGACAACACACACACACACACACCGACAACACACACACACACACACCGACAACACACACACACACACCGACAACACACACACACACCGACAACACACACACACCGACACACACACACACACACACCGACAACACACACACACACACACACACACACACCGACAACACACACACACACCGACAACACACACACACACACACACGACAACACACACACACACACACCGACAACACACACACACACCGACACACACACACACACCGACAACACACACACACACACACACACACACACACACACACACACCGACAACACACACACACACACACCGACAACACACACACACACACACACGACAACACACACACACACACACACACCGACAACACACACACACACACACCGACAACACACACACACACACACCGACAACACACACACACACACACCGACAACACACACACACCGACACACACACACACACACACACACCGACAACACACACACACACACACCGACAACACACACACACACACCGACAACACACACACACACACACACACAAACCGACAACACACACACACACACACACCGACAACACACACACACACACCGACAACACACACACACACCGACAACACACACACACACACACACACACCGACAACACACACACACACACACCGACAACACAACACACACACACACCGACAACACACACACACACACACGACAACACACACACACACACACCGACAACACACACACACACACCGACAACACACACACACACACCGACAACACACACACACACACCGACAACACACACACACACACACACCGACAACACACACACACACACACCGACAACACACACACACACACACACCGACAACACACACACACACACACACACACCGACAACACACACACACACACACGACAACACACACACACACACACACCGACAACACACACACACACACACACACACACACCGACAACACACACACACACACACCGACAACACACACACACACACCGACAACACACACACACACACACCGACAACACACACACACACACACACCGACAACACACACACACCGACACACACACAACACACACACACACACCGACAACACACACACACACCGACAACACACACACACACACACACACACACACACACACACACCGACACACACACACACACACCGACAACACACACACACACACACCGACAACACACACACACCGACACACACACACAACACACACACACCGACAACACACACACACACACGACAACACACACACACACACCGACAACACACACACACACACACACACCGACAACACACACACACACACACACAACCACACACACACACACACCGACAACACACACACACACACCGACAACACACACACACACCGACACACACACACACACCGACAACACACACACACACACACACCGACAACACACACACACAACACACACACACACACCGACAACACACACACACACCGACAACACACACACACACACACACACACACACCGACAACACACACACACACACCGACAACACACACACACACACACACACACACACACACACACACACACACACACACACACACACCGACAACACACACACACACACACCGACAACACACACACACACACACCGACAACACACACACACCGACACACACACACAACACACACACACCGACAACACACACACACACACACACACCGACAACACACACACACACACCGACAACACACACACACACACACACCGACAACACACACACACACCGACAACACACACACACACACCGACAACACACACACACACCGACAACACACACACACCGACAACACACACACACACACACACCGACAACACACACACACAACACACACACACACACCGACAACACACACACACACCGACAACACACACACACACACCGACAACACACACACACACACACACCGACAACACACACACACACACACGACAACACACACACACACACCGACACACACACACACACACCGACAACACACACACACACACACACGACAACACACACACACACCGACAACACACACACACACACACACGACAACACACACACACACACACACCGACAACACACACACACACACACCGACAACACACACACACACACACACACACCACACACACACACACACACACACACCGACAACACACCACACACACACACCGACAACACACACACACACACACACCGACAACACACACACACACACACTGACAACACACACACACACACCGACAACACACACACACCGACACACACACACACCGACACACACACACAACACACACACACCGACAACACACACACACACACACCGACAACACACACACACACACACACCGACAACACACACACACCGACACACACACACACACACACACACCGACAACACACACACACACACACCGACAACACACACACACACACCGACAACACACACACACACACAACCGACAACACACACACACACACACCGACAACACACACACACACACCGACAACACACACACACACCGACAACACACACACACCGACAACACACACACACACACCGACAACACACACACACACACACACACACCGACAACACACACACACACCGACAACACACACACACACACACACCGACAACACACACACACACACCGACAACACACACACACACCGACAACACACACACACCGACAACACACACACACACACACACACACACACACACACACACACACCGACAACACACACACACACACACCGACAACACACACACACACACACACGACAACACACACACACACACACACCGACAACACACACACACACACACACGACAACACACACACACACACACCGACAACACACACACACACACACCGACAACACACACACACCGACACACACACACACACACACACACACCGACAACACACACACAACACACCGACACACACACACACACACACACACACACACACACACACACACACACACCGACAACACACACACACACACACCGACAACACACACACACACACACCGACAACACACACACACCGACACACACACACAACACACACACACCGACAACACACACACACACCGACAACACACACACACACACCGACAACACACACACACACACACACAAACCGACAACACACACACACACCGACAACACACACACACACACCGACAACACACACACACACCGACAACACACACACACCGACAACACACACACACACACACACCGACAACACACACACACAACACACACACACACACCGAAACACACACACACACCGACAACACACACACACAACACACACACACACACCGACAACACACACACACACCGACAACACACACACACACACCGACAACACACACACACACACACTGACAACACACACACACACACCGACAACACACACACACACACACCGACAACACACACACACACACACACCGACAACACACACACACCGACACACACACACAACACACACACACACACCGACAACACACACACACACACCGACAACACACACACACACACACACACAACACACACACACACACACACACACACACACACACACACACCGACAACACACACACACACACACCGACAACACACACACACACACACCGACAACACACACACACCGACACACACACACAACACACACACACCGACAACACACACACACACACACACACCGACAACACACACACACACACCGACAACACACACACACACACAAACCGACAACACACACACACACCGACAACACACACACACACACCGACAACACACACACACACCGACAACACACACACACCGACAACACACACACACACACACACCGACAACACACACACACAACACACACACACACACCGACAACACACACACACACCGACAACACACACACACACACCGACAACACACACACACACACACAAACCGACAACACACACACACACACACTGACAACACACACACACACACCGACAACACACACACACACCGACAACACACACACACACACACACCGTCAACACACACACACACCGACAAAACATAAACACACACACACTGACAACACACACACACACACACACTGACAACACACACACATACACACCGACAACACACACACACACACACCACACACACACACACACACACACACACACACACACCGACAACACACACACACACACACACCGACAACACACACACACACACACACCGACAACACACACACACACACACTGACAACACACACACACACACCGACAACACACACACACCGACAACACACACACACCGACACACACACACAACACACACACACCGACAACACACACACACACACACCGACAACACACACACACACACACACCGACAACACACACACACCGACACACACACACAACACACACACACCGACAACACACACACACACACACCGACAACACACACACACACACCGACAACACACACACACACAAACCGACAACACACACACACACACACCGACAACACACACACACACACCGACAACACACACACACACCGACAACACACACACACCGACAACACACACACACACACCGACAACACACACACACAACACACACACACACCGACAACACACACACACACCGACAACACACACACACACACACACCGACAACACACACACACACACACCGACAACACACACACACACCGACAACACACACACACCGACAACACACACACACACACACACACACACACACACACACACACCGACAACACACACACACACACACCGACAACACACACACACACACACACTGACAACACACACACACACACACACACCGACAACACACACACACACACACACTGACAACACACACACACACACACCGACAACACACACACACACACACCGACAACACACACACACCGACACACACACACAACACACACACACCGACAACACACACACAAACACACCGACAACACACACACACACACCGACAACACACACACACACACACACACAAACCGACAACACACACACACACACACACCGACAACACACACACACACACCGACAACACACACACACACCGACAACACACACACACACACACACACACCGACAACACACACACACACACACCGACAACACATAAACACACACACACCGACAACACACACACACACACACTGACAACACACACACATACACACCGACAACACACACACACACACCGACAACACACACACACACACCGACAACACACACACACACACCGACAACACACACACACACACACACCGACAACACACACACACACAAACCGACAACACACACACACACACACACCGACAACACACACACACACACACACACACCGACAACACACACACACACACATCGACAACACACACACACACACACACCGACAACACACACACACACACACACACACACACCGACAACACACACACACACACACTGACAACACACACACACACACCGACAACACACACACAACACACCGACAACACACACACACACACACACCGACAACACACACACACCGACACACACACACACACACACACACACACCGACAACACACACACACACCGACAACACACACACACACACACACACACACACACACACACACCGACACACACACACACACACCGACAACACACACACACACACACCGACAACACACACACACCGACACACACACACAACACACACACACCGACAACACACACACACACCGACAACACACACACACACACCGACAACACACACACACACACACACAAACCGACAACACACACACACACACACACAAACCGACAACACACACACACACCGACAACACACACACACACACACCGACAACACACACACACACCGACAACACACACACACCGACAACACACACACACACACACACCGACAACACACACACACAACACACACACACACACCGAAACACACACACACACCGACAACACACACACACAACACACACACACACACCGACAACACACACACACACACCGACAACACACACACACACACACACACACACACACACACACACACACACACACACACACACACCGACAACACACACACACACACACCGACAACACACACACACACACACCGACAACACACACACACCGACACACACACACAACACACACACACCGACAACACACACACACACACACACACCGACAACACACACACACACACCGACAACACACACACACACACAAACCGACAACACACACACACACCGACAACACACACACACACACCGACAACACACACACACACCGACAACACACACACACCGACAACACACACACACACACACACCGACAACACACACACACAACACACACACACACACCGACAACACACACACACACCGACAACACACACACACACACCGACAACACACACACACACACACAAACCGACAACACACACACACACACACTGACAACACACACACACACACCGACAACACACACACACACCGACAACACACACACACACACACACCGTCAACACACACACACACCGACAAAACACAAACACACACACACTGACAACACACACACACACACACACTGACAACACACACACACACACACCGACAACACACACACACACACACACACACACACACACACACACACACACACACACACACCGACAACACACACACACACACACACCGACAACACACACACACACACACACCGACAACACACACACACACACACTGACAACACACACACACACACCGACAACACACACACACCGACAACACACACACACCGACACACACACACAACACACACACACCGACAACACACACACACACACACCGACAACACACACACACACACACACCGACAACACACACACACCGACACACACACACAACACACACACACCGACAACACACACACACACACACCGACAACACACACACACACACCGACAACACACACACACACAAACCGACAACACACACACACACACACCGACAACACACACACACACACCGACAACACACACACACACCGACAACACACACACACCGACAACACACACACACACGACAACACACACACAACACACACACACACCGACAACACACACACACACCGACAACACACACACACACACACACCGACAACACACACACACACACCGACAACACACACACACACCGACAACACACACACACCGACAACACACACACACACACACACCACACACACACACACACACACACCGACAACACACACACACACACACCGACAACACACACACACACACACACTGACAACACACACACACACACACACACCGACAACACACACACACACACACACTGACAACACACACACACACACACCGACAACACACACACACACACACCGACAACACACACACACCGACACACACACACAACACACACACACCGACAACACACACACAACACACCGACAACACACAGACACACACCGACAACACACACACACACACACACACAAACCGACAACACACACACACACACACACCGACAACACACACACACACACCGACAACACACACACACACCGACAACACACACACACACACACACACACACGACAACACACACACACACACACCGACAACACAAACACACACACACCGACAACACACACACACACACACTGACAACACACACACACACACACCGACAACACACACACACACACCGACAACACACACACACACACCGACAACACACACACACACACCGACAACACACACACACACACACACCGACAACACACACACACACACACCGACAACACACACACACACACACACCGACAACACACACACACACACACACACACCGACAACACACACACACACACACCGACAACACACACACACACACACACCGACAACACACACACACACACACACACACACACACCGACAACACACACACACACACACTGACAACACACACACACACACCGACAACACACACACACACACACGACAACACACACACACACACACACCGACAACACACACACACCGACACACACACACAACACACACACACACACCGACAACACACACACACACCGACAACACACACACACACACACACACACACACACACACACCGACAACACACACACACACACGACAACACACACACACACACACCGACAACACACACACACCGACACACACACACACACACACACACACCGACACACACACACACACACCGACAACACACACACACACACCGACAACACACACACACACACACACAAACCGACAACACACACACACACCGACAACACACACACACACACCGACAACACACACACACACCGACAACACACACACACCGACAACACACACACACACACACACACCGACAACACACACACACAACACACACACACACACCGAAACACACACACACACCGACAACACACACACACACACACACACACACACCGACAACACACACACACACCGACAACACACACACACACACCGACAACACACACACACACACACTGACAACACACACACACACACCGACAACACACACACACACACACCGACAACACACACACACACACACCACAACGACAACACACACACACCGACACACACACACACACACACACACACACCGACAACACACACACACACACCGACAACACACACACACACACACACACACACACACACACACACACCACACACACACACACACACACACACCGACAACACACACACACACACACCGACAACACACACACACACACACCGACAACACACACACACCGACACACACACACAACACACACACACCGACAACACACACACACACACACCGACAACACACACACACACCGACAACACACACACACACACACACAACCGACAACACACACACACACCGACAACACACACACACACACCGACAACACACACACACACCGACAACACACACACACCGACAACACACACACACACACACACCGACACCACACACACACAACACACACACACACACCGACAACACACACACACACCGACAACACACACACACACACCGACAACACACACACACACACACAAACCGACAACACACACACACACACACCGACAACACACACACACACACCGACAACACACACACACACCGACAACACACACACACACACACACCGACAACACACACACACACCGACAAAACATAAACACACACACACTGACAACACACACACACACACACACTGACAACACACACACATACACACCGACAACACACACACACACACACACACACACACACCGACAACACACACACACACACACACCGACAACACACACACACACACACCGACAACACACACACACACACACTGACAACACACACACACACACCGACAACACACACACACCGACAACACACACACACCGACACACACACACAACACACACACACCGACAACACACACACACACACACCGACAACACACACACACACACACACCGACAACACACACACACCGACACACACACACAACACACACACACCGACAACACACACACACACACACCGACAACACACACACACACACCGACAACACACACACACACACACAAACCGACAACACACACACACACACACCGACAACACACACACACACACCGACAACACACACACACACCGACAACACACACACACCGACAACACACACACACACACCGACAACACACACACACAACACACACACACACACCGACAACACACACACACACCGACAACACACACACACACACCGACAACACACACACACACACCGACAACACACACACCGACAACACACACACACACACCGACAGCACACACACACACACACACACACCGACAACACACACACACACACACCGACAACACACACACACACACCGACAACACACACACACACCGACAACACACACACACACACACCGACAACACACACACACACACACCGACAACACAGACACACACACACACACACACCGACAACACACACACACACTGACAACACACACACACACACCGACAACACACACACACACCGACAACACACACACACACACACACACCGACAACACACACACACCGACACACACACACAACACACACACACACACCGACAACACACACACACACACCGACAACACACACACACACACACACACACACCGACAACACACACACACACACACACCGACAACACACACACACACACACCGACAACACAAACACACCGACACACACACACAACACACACACACCAACAACACACACACACACACACCGACAACACACACACACACACCGACAACACACACACACACACAAACCGACAACACACACACACACCGACAACACACACACACACACCGACAACACACACACACACCGACAACACACACACACCGACAACACACACACACACACACACCGACAACACACACACACAACACACACACACACACCGACAACACACACACACACCGACAACACACACACACACACACACACCGACAACACACACACACCGACACACACACACAACACACACACACACACCGACAACACACACACACACACCGACAACACACACACACACACACACACACACACCGACAACACACACACACACACACCGACAACACACACACACACACCGACAACACAAACACACCGACACACACACACAACACACACACACCAACAACACACACACACACACACCGACAACACACACACACACACCGACAACACACACACACACACACACAAACCGACAACACACACACACACCGACAACACACACACACACACCGACAACACACACACACCGACAACACACACACACCGACAACACACACACACACACACACCGACAACACACACACACAACACACACACACACACCGACAACACACACACACACCGACAACACACACACACACACCGACAACACACACACACACACACAAACTGACAACACACACACACACACACCAACAACACACACACACACACCGACAACACACACACACACTGACAACACACACACACACACACCGACAACACACACACACACCGACAAAACATAAACACACACACACTGACAACACACACACACACACTGACAACACACACACATACACACCGACAACACACACACACACACACACACACACACACACACACACACCGACAACACACACACACACACCGACAACACACACACACACACCGACAACACACACACACACACACTGACAACACACACACACACACACCGACAACACACACACACACACACACACCGACAACACACACACACCGACACACACACACAACACACACACACCGACAACACACACACACACACACCGACAACACACACACACACACCGACAACACACACACACACACACAAACCGACAACACACACACACACACACCGACAACACACACACACACACCGACAACACACACACACACCGACAACACACACACCGACAACACACACACACACACCGACAACACACACACACAACACACACACACACACCGACAACACACACACACACACCGACAACACACACACACACCGACAACACACACACACACACACACCGACAACACACACACACACCGACAAAACATAAACACACACACACTGACAACACACACACACACACACACTGACAACACACACACATACACACCTACAACACACACACACACACACACACACACACACACACACACCGACAACACACACACACACACACACCGACAACACACACACACACACACTGACAACACACACACACCGACACACACACACAACACACACACACCGACAACACACACACACACACACCGACAACACACACACACACACACACCGACAACACACACACACCGACACACACACACAACACACACACACCGACAACACACACACACACACACCGACAACACACACACACACACCGACAACACACACACACACACACACAAACCGACAACACACACACACACACACCGACAACACACACACACACACCGACAACACACACACACACCGACAACACACACACCGACAACACACACACACACACCGACAACACACACACACAACACACACACACACACCACGACAACACACACACACACCGACAACACACACACACACACCGACAACACACACACACACACCGACAACACACACACACCGACAACACACACACACCGACAGCACACACACACACACACACACACCGACAACACACACACACACACACCGACAACACACACACACACACCGACAACACACACACACACCGACAACACACACACACACACACACACCGACAACACACACACACACACACCGACAACACACACACACACACACCGACAACACACACACACACACACACACACAGCACCGACAACACACACACACACTGACAACACACACACACACACCGACAACACACACACACACACACCGACAACACACACACACACACACACACCGACAACACACACACACACCGACACACACAGAACACACACACACACACCGACAACACACACACCACACACAACGACAACAACACAACACACACACCGACAACACACACACACACACACACACACACACACACACCGACAACACACACACACACACACACCGACAACACACACACACACACACCGACAACACACACACACCGACACACACACACAACACACACACACCGACAACACACACACACACACACCGACAACACACACACACACACCGACAACACACACACACACACACAAACCGACAACACACACACACACCGACAACACACACACACACACCGACAACACACACACACACCGACAACACACACACACCGACAAAACACACACACACACACACCGACAACACACACACACAACACACACACACACACCGACAACACACACACACACCGACAACACACACACACACACCGACAACACACACACACACAAACTGACAACACACACACACACACACCAACAACACACACACACACACCGACAACACACACACACACTGACAACACACACACACACACACCGACAACACACACACACACCGACAAAACATAAACACACACACACTGACAACACACACACACACACTGACAACACACACACACACACACGACAACACACACACACACACACACACACACACACACACGACACACACACACACACCGACAACACACACACACACACACCGACAACACACACACACACACACCGACAACACACACACACACACACGACAACACACACACACACACACCGACAACACACACACACACACACCGACAACACACACACACACACACACACACACACACACACACACCGACAACACACACACACACACACCGACAACACACACACACACACCGACAACACACACACACACACACCGACAACACACACACACACACACCGACAACACACACACACACACGACAACACACACACACACACCGACAACACACACACACACACGACAACACACACACACACGACAACACACACACACACACACACGACAACACACACACACACACACACACACACACCGACAACACACACACACACCGACACACACACACACACACACCGACAACACACACACACACACACACCGACAACACACACACACACACACCGACAACACACACACACACACCGACAACACACACACACACACCGACAACACACACACACACACACACGACACACACACACACACACCGACAACACACACACACACACACGACAACACACACACACACAC